>NW_025317348.1:849626-932126 GCF_018873765.1 Telopea speciosissima | reverse complement strand
CATTGAGTACAGCTAGGCAGTTGAATTTGGACCCTTCCTTCGGATCCTCACTACAGCTGTTCGTGCATATGATGGGACCACTCGAACCGCGCAAGGTATAGTTCGACTTAATCTCCAAGTGGGACCCCTTGTTCGGTCAACTCTATTCCATGTAGCGGATATAGACGAAACATATAAAATGTTGCTAGCACGACCTTGGATCCACGCCAACTTGGTTGTGGCATCCTCATATCTCTGATGTCTCAAGTTTCCCATGAACGGAACCATTATCACTGTAGTTGGTGAACTTGATGTTGAGGAAGAATGCATCATGCTTGATTCCCAAGATTGGTTCACTAGTGATGTCCCTACCTTGATAGCGACCCCGTCAACCCAAGCTTCATTCAAGTTCAGTCCCTTCTTCTCGATCCTGTATTGATCCACGACCATCCTTGGTATCCTTTTTGGATATCCCAAATTAAATTCGCGATCAGGGTTTTTAATTCGCTCCTCTATCCCACGTTGAGATTTTATAATAAGGTGGGCTTGGGCACAAGCTCAACTTCTTCGATTAGGCTACCACCCGGGGCTTGGTTTAGCTGAGGATGGGATTCGCTACCCGATTAGTCTCCCTACGCTACTAGGCACCTTTGGTCTAGGCTTTGACCCAAAAGTCCACTTTGGATTGAGAACGTCCCCCTTTTAGGTAGTAGGGGGATTCATAGACTGAACTTGACAGGTTCCACTGCGGAAAGCCCCTCGCTACACAAGTCGCGTCACCGCATTCGCATATTGACTCAACTAGGGCGGGTAGCCAAAGCAGCGGTGATGAAGGCTCCGGAGGAGATTGACCGGAACTGGAGTCTCACGAGGGATTTAGCAGTTCCGTGGCTGCATATTAAGTCGAGCACATGTGACTGAGTCGCCCGTACCTGAGCTCGAGAAACAAACCAAGTGATCGTAGACCACCCTCCGTTTCACGAGCAGTGGAGACAACGTTTCACACGTTGCCTTCACTAACTGAGCTGACAAGTGTATGAATGAAGTCGAAGCAACAATAAAACTTCAGAACTCTTCTCCACCGCCCCTTTACTAGTAAGGGCCGGAGCAGACACGTGGAGTTCACTGGAAGGGAGAACGGCGGAAATGATTTCTTGCAATGCAACGGAACTCAAAGCCTGTTTCATAGGCTGTACTCGTACTCACCGGCTACACGGAACTCGTCTAACAAGTTCTCGTCAAGTCTACGTGGACTTCCTCGTTAAGTCTGAGTGGTCGAGTGAATTGATGAACGAGCTATAGACAGAACTTGGTGGAGCCTTTGGAACTCGTATCCATAACCGTGAAGTTCAGTCTACGGAACGTAGACTTCATTCACAGCGGAACTTTCTCTATTCCGCTATTCCCTTTGGTTTTGAGGCGAACTAAGGGGGGGCCGGGGCGGACTGCAATTCTAGTGAGGTTAGTCCTCTGTTCTGACCCGATTGGAGGCTGGGGAAAGGGCACTCTTTCAGAAAACCCCACCTAAAACATATGACGACCCCCCAGTCCACTTCCAAAAGTCCTTCTTTCTTGTGGTGGAACCTGGCATTCACCCTCCCAGAAGTGATTATCGCCAAAACAAAAAAAGACATCTGGAATTGTTGCCCTATCCCACAAAGGAAAAGTCCAAGTATAATAGTCTCCGTCTCATATGGCGGCGGGGGCTGCGTCCCCCTCTCTTTCGTCGGTTAAGTGCTGGATGGGGAATGATTCAGTCGGCTATGTCCCTCCCGGCTTCCCTGTCACGTCCGAACGTAATCAGAGAAGACCTACCCAAGCACCACCTTGTGATCATAAAGGTAAATATCCCATACAATCACAGGAAAGAGTACAAGAAAGAAAAGAACTGAAAAGAAATAACAAAGGTGAAAAGACAAGCAAAGACAAGCGCAGCAGGGGTGGGGCGTCCTTCTAAACCGGGGACGCATTAAGCCCAACTAGGCAAACAAGTTTGGGTAGGGCAACTCAAGGTCCGGTGGAACGATGAGAACAGCAGACACCGGCGGTTACTCACCGAAACTGCGAAGGGACGGTGCGTACACAAAATGGCGGCTGTTCTTGTTGTTGATCATTCTTCTGTAACTATTATACGCAGGCGGGTTAACAACCAAAAAATGATAGTGTAATGCGAGCGTTTTTTTTTTCCTTTTGTTTATGTCTCTTTATCGGGGCCCTTTGATCTTAAAGGGCCAACCAATTAGTAAGTCACTCGGCCCACTTTTCCAGTTCATGTAAGAACCAGTATTCATCTCCCTGCCAAGGGCGAGTCCAGAAGGCCTAGTTTGGGCTCCCAACGGAAGGAACTCTGGTAAAACAAGAATAGTTATAAAAATCACTCTTTTGTGTGATCAAGTGATGAGAAAGAGGTCAATAGGAAAGTTTATCGCACGTTAGAGTCGTTTTTCATGTGTAAATCGAGAGAGGACAATTAGCCAGTGCCTTGTGTCGCACTGATCGCGTGGGAATCGAACCCCCCGAGGGCAAGCAAGCCCTTCTACCCCATTCGATTATCTTCCGACAACCATTCACTCTGTCTATCACCAATCGGCGTATTCGTATGCAAGATCAGCCTCCTCTCCATATACGTATTAACGAACAGGCGGCGGATGGCGATACAGATCCGCCGCTGCGCAGGAGCTGGAAACAGAGAATCCCGTGATAGGCAGGGGCGCGGGATCCACCCAACGGGAAATAACGCTTCTGTTATGGCAGTGGGTGCAGTGTGACACACGGAAGAAATCGCGCTTGGGAGAGAGAGCGAGCGGCTTGCGGCGCTTTCAGCGGGCGCCTTTTTCGGAAAATGGATAAAAAGTCAGTGGCATTGGCCCAAAGGCCGAACCATTTATTCCGTGCAACCGCTAAGTCAGTTTTTTGGCCGTTAAAAATGATTCCGCAACTACTCTCCCCTTCCGACTAACCGAAAATTCTTACACCATATTGATAAGGCAGAGTTTCGTTTTCATTCGATGTGCCTTTAAAGACAAAGTTTAGTGATAGTTTCGATTTGAGCTTTTTCCATTAACCCTCACTGAGTCATTCAGAAGTGAGTGAAGGGGCGCGGAAAAAGGCTCATGAATTTCCGTAAGGAATGGACACTGGACCAGGATGAAATGCGGGAATATCGGGATTGGCGGATTTGTATGATTGAAATAAGCCTCAACTCAACACGACTAGTAAATTCAAATTATAGTCTAAGGCGGATTTCTTCAAATTGTTGTAGTATAGTATGTGGGTTTTTCAGTAAAGACCCCGACGTATAAATATTCATTCTTTCTCACACGGGCGGACAATATTCACCCAGAGCCCCGTTGCGACCGCAATGCTGTTCTTGAAGGAATAAAAACCTTAGGGCAAAAAAAGGGAATAGAAGTCAGGAATACGACACTTACTCTATAGGGGGGCGGCCGGTGAGCTCAACCTCGAACCATCGTTATTAGTTCCTATTCTCTCCCTGCACGAACCTCGGTCCAATCAAAGCTTTTGTTCGGAATTGAGGGCTAGGGCCGGTTAGAACTCCCATTTCCCGATCGGAGGTTTGAGCTGCTATGGCAAGCTTTTTTTCCGAATAGTGGGTATGGGGAACCCACCGTACCAACACGATTGGCTGGTGTTGCTGATACCGGACCCGTAATAACCCCGATTGGAAGGGCAGGCTAGTCTTCATATGGCTCTGGGGATGCGAGGCTTGATCCTACCATTGAAAGTTCGTATCCGTATTCGACGACGGAGAAAGAGCATTAGTTGCTGTTTTCACCCCACCTTTACGACCAAGGGATGAAATCTTTCTCCGAGCGGGGGGGCGTGATCCTGCCGATGAAACCTTTGTACCGAGGTTCGATCTGCTATGGTGAGATTGGGACAACCAACCTCTATTCGGGAAGGAGGGAATGGAGCTGCGATTACCACTTCTATTGGGGTTGCCGCTGCTATGGCAAGGGGGGGAGGCTTTCAAGGGTGGAATTGCAGAACAAATGTCCAATATGCTCTATCCGAAGATCCGTATCTCTCTTTCAAGGCTAGACCACTACCTCCGACAGCAGGGAAGAATGTTGGGGAACTCAATGTGGATTCATTCAAGGTCTTAGCTGCCAGGTCTTCTATTCAATCAGATCTAAAAAGGACTCAATTGCAGGGCAGGTGCGAAAGCAGCTGAGTCTTCTTTTCCCTCCATTAGAAGTGGAGTGACTTCCTATCCTCCCCTATCTGCCGAGCTGATCGTAGACCACCCTCTCTCAAAGCCAATACATATGTTTCACATACCCCTGTCTGTCAATCAGAACTTTGGTTGCTCACCAGTAGACAGAATCTGGAGTACGCCCGGTTGTCCATTACCTGTCCGTGCTCCGATCCACATAGGGTGCTTCAACCAGGTCCCGATCTTGATCTACTGCGCCTGGACTGGATCAAAGGCTTGAACTACTGGATCAGTTCAATCGAATCAACTGAATCCATGGGGGCGAACACTACTAGCAGCTTTCGACCCAGCAAGAAAAGGCCTACCGCTAGATAAACGGGCTTACGCGCCCATGCAACCAAGCAACGGCTGATCTACGACCACCGTTGCCTTGACTCTGTTAGGGGCGCAGTAGTTTGATTGCTGCGCGTGCTAACGCGTCAAAGCATGCTAACGCACAACGGTGCTCTACGATCAGGGGTGGTCTACGATCAGCTCGACCACCGGGAGAGAGTGCTCTACGATCAGCTTACTCTCCATTGGGCTCATCCCTTGCTTGGTTCTGGCGCGCGCCTTACTCAAATAGGGGCTCATGGAGCAATCAAACTACTGCGCTACCGCGCCGCGCTAGCAGCAAGAAAAGCGCTAACGCCCCAACTATAAACGGGCGTGCTAACGCGCCCAGCAATCAAACTACTGCGCTAACGCGCAACGGTGGTCTACGATCAGCTAGCCGTTGCTTGTTAGGGGCGAGTACTACACGAGCTCGTAAGTCAAGTACGGAACGAGCCTTGTCTACGAAGCATAAAACCTCACTATATCAATGAGTGAAGGGCCCGCCGAAGCGAGGGCGGCTTTGATGAGAGCTCAGGGCCGAAGGTGGCTTCGCTTAGTACATAAGCTGATAAGACCTGCGGCAGATACAGTAGAGCGCATGCGAAAAAGGAGCTTATTAAGTAGACAGCAAAAAGGAAATTGCCTGCTATGAGACAGACAAGCCGCTCCTTCACTATTGCAGAGCGGCTTCGCTCAATCAATGCTACAACATTTTAGTTGAGTCTAAGAATGTGGTTTTTGCTAGTGGATTGGAGCGGCTTCGCTATCCCATGCAAGTGAAGGGCCAGTCCTCCTATCGCGAACCTATCCATTTATCTACCGCATCGGGGCGAAAGAATCAACTCCAGAGCGCCTAGCGCGAAGAGGTTGCGCGTTAGCACGCGCATCCGTCTTCTTGCTTGGTTGGAAAGCTTTTTTTTGGCAATAAACCGGAAGGCTCAGGTCTTTCTGAGCCAGGCAAAGGGTTCGGAGTTGGGTCGAAGGAGGCCAACTAAAACGGAGTTTAGTCTTAATAAATCGCTTGGGAGCTCACCCTCACCCTAGGAGTCGGAGTCACCTGTGAAAGGAACGGAGTTGGGTCCTAAGCCTAAATCGGATCGGCTTGGGTTCGTATGAATGGAACGGCATAGGAAAGCAACCATTGTACGCTACCACGCTACAATTAATATTCCGAAAGATTTGATTGCTACTATCGGGCCCCTCCCCGCTCATTAGTTGATTCAGTACCAACCCGCCTAAACCTGACTGACCGCTTCTCTTGCCGATGCCAGTTATGCTCATCCTTTTCCTGCCCTTACTAGTAAAGGGGGAGTAAATGATTTGATATCTCATCCGAGAAAAGGATTTTTTCGGGAGCATTGCAACTCGTGGGGAACGAGAAGGAAGGGAGAGCACAGTTAAAGCCGAGGGGACTCCGTAGAATATGCTACATGCCGGCTTTTTCGCTGCGAGATCATATTCTCCTAGAGCTACCCCATTTGATCAGGACCATGCGTAGCAAGAGATGACATAAACGCAACTTCCGGGCTCATATCGTGCATCGCTATTTACCCCAACAGTATACCCAAACAGAGGTTCCTATCCGTACGGGAACCTCCTTCGGGCCCATGACGACAGGGACTAGACTATCTGGGGGTAGGAACACGTAGTAGCTAGTCTCAGTCGAGCCTATAGCTGTCTCCCCCTCCTTCCATTAAGATATCTGTCTCTCAGGGAAGGGAGGAGCATAGAACTATGTTGATCTCCATGAATGTTGCCTCATCCTTCTCTATTGGAAAGGCAGGTTGCATCTTCGGCCAGGACCCGGGTTGTGGAGAAGCAAGACCAGCTTGCCCTCATCTGGAAGTCTTGCACATCCCTCCTTCGAACTTGAAAGGCCAATTGTTGAGTAAGGGGGGGTCGGGGGCGGGAGAAAGAACACTCGGGATTGAGAGGCCAGCCAGGTCGATCGGGGAATGGAGGAGGCGGAAGAAGAGGATAAGAGGCAGGAGGAGATCTTGGAGAATCTATAGCTGTATAAGAATCAAATAAGGAGTCCACTGCTAATCTCGAGGGAATCACGGGATACGGCGATGTAGGGATGGAATGAACACTCACAGCTAGGGGTAGCTAGGATTGGCCACATACCACTATCATGCTTGGATGGGCCCCTGCAAGAGTTTCTGTTTCGAGGCCAAAAATAAAAAATGGATCTTTATTCGGACTATTGGCCTCTATCCAATGAAGGGTCTGAAAGAGCTGGCCCTCCGATTATTCCTCCCTCCCCTCTCCCTAGCCCTTGCTGTTGACTCCTGCCCCGGCCTTAGATCAAGAGCAAACACAAGCTCCATTCCATCTCTATTCCTCCGTTCACTTCTCCTTCCGAGGCTTGGCAAGAGCTCCGTTAATCAATAGCTCATGAACTCTTTTATGCTGCCCATTCCCATCCCAGGAATGATTGAATAAAGTTATCTCCAGCAAGAAAATGCAAATAGAACAGTCAAAAAGAAATCGAGGGCTATGTGGATCCCCTTACCATAAAAGGGCATTTAGGAAATGGAATAAAGATGGACCAAGCTACTGTTGAATGTAAGCAAAATGAACATGACTAGGGCCTAACAACAATAGGCCTTCTTCAATAAGCGAACAAGAAGCATCAAAGATTTCGGATAGGATCCACGGGCTTTGGGATAGCAAGCACTAGCTCCCAGTGCGACTTCATAAGAAGGGGTCAAGGAGGAAATACAGGATAATGAGAGAGACGTAGTGCTTACTATGGCGCTTCCTTCGGAGCCCAGGAAAGGTCCGAAAGCACCTGCAGCGGAACTACCGAGCAAGGGTAGCAGAAGTCTTAGTAAATACATGAATCGAATCTGGGGACGGATCGGGGGCTACAATGTTGGCTGGCAGAGACCTTGCATGCATGCAATTCTCTCAAATCAGCCTTTCTCCAATCCATTCTTGGAAGATAAGGGAATAAGGAGTTTGATGAATAGAGGGGATAGAAAGCTACCGTCACTATTGTCGGTACCGAGTCCTTGCTCGACTTTGGATGCGGGCGGGCCCATGCCACGCACGGGATCAGTCCCCTTGTCATATATAGCATGGAGATCCCTTTCCAAAATTCTTGCTTTCCCTTTCAACTCAAATGTCTTCGCACCACGAGGCAGCCCCGTCCTCCAAGATGGACCATTCCTTTCGGTCCACCATTTCAATCTCCTCCCCGAGTAGACGGAGTTCTTCTTCTTTCTCCGCCACCCCCCGCTCCAAATTGGGATCCAAGTTTGTTCGCGTGGCCCTTCCTCCACCTCTGCTTTCCTCCATCGGACCCCACTACCTCGTAAGGGCGTTGAGATCAAGCATGAGCCTCTCCAAGCCGGGAGCAGTTGATCCGTATACGTATACTTCGGAATGGAAACTAAACCAACATAAATAGATTGACCTTGGGGGAGAGAGCTGAAAGGTGTGCACTGAAAGGGGTGGGGACCTGCCAGCGTGGATATCTTAGGTTCTGATGAATGAAACTGGAATTTGCAAACAGAAAGTCTCACTCCAAGAATTCTCAGCTTTGAACCTTTGATCCGGGGGCCCCCGTTCTATCCACTAACCATGTAAAAAAATGATGGGTGGAATGGTGCGGCGCTGTAGGAACCGGTCGGATTCGAACCGACGAATAGAAGTTTTGCAGACTCATGCCTTAGCCACTTGGCTACGGTTCCCTATCAATTCCATGTCTTTCCCCCTTGTCCGACTTTGCTTCACAGGGTGATACCAGTACGTATATCAGACGGAATGCTTTGGGAGGAAGGGCACAACATAGGTGGAGATGGATTTTCATAAAGACTATATAAAACTTGAGAATCTAAGAGTTCTCCTTACCTGAACCTTTTCCGTGGCGACAGTATATAGAAGCATTTAGGGATTTGTTGATGATCCATGATTACAAAGTTGATCAAGCCTCTGAAACCGGACTCTTTCTTCCCTCTCGATTCCATCCATATCCCGAACCCGAACCTGAAATCTGAATGATCTGGAATTCCTTTCCAATTCCGTATATCAACTAATGGGGACAGACCGGGAGGGAAGAGATAAAGCACCCCGCTTACTTTTTCTCTCCATCTCCAGAAAAAAGCTTTGTGTGCTCTGTCCTTCACTCCAAGACGTGTATCATCCTTTCCTTTAGAGTTGTTATTAATATTAGGCTCACCCGGCGGGGGACAAAGAGAGTATAGTCAGTCAAATGTAGTTTTAGTGCAAGCAACCTCGATTCCTTACTATAAATTTTTTATTTTTTTATTTTTTTATTCTAATCTAATGAATAAGAGTTTTATTAACGACTGGGACACCAAGGGACTAGCACCTACTTCCCTGACATTGATTTATCAATTCGAGCAACTTGCACTACTTTTGATTCTCACCCACCCAGCGTAGAAAACCCCTAACCTAGGTTAGCAGCGTAGAAAACGGAAGTGCGCGCTAGCAGCGAAGAAAACTACATGTCGCTAACGCGCCCCAGCAAGAAAAGGCCTACTCTAATCATAAGGGTGGTCTACGATCAGCAGCAAGAAAAGCTGATCTACGACCACCCTATATAAACGGGCGTTAGCGCCCCCGCATTTTGAGTTCTGGCGCGCGCCTTACTCAACCAAGCAACTCCAGAGCGCGCGTTAGCGCCAGAACAAGCAAGCAAGGGATGAGCCCAATGGAGAGTAAGCTGGTCTAAGACCACCCCTGATTTACAACCAGCCTGCGGTCGAGCTGATCTACGAGCACTCTCTCCCGGTGGTCGAGCTGATCTACGAGCACTCTCTCCCGGTGGTCGAGCTGATCGTAGAGCACCGTTGCCTTGACTCTGTTAGGGGCGCAGTAGTTTGATTGCTGGGCGCTAACGCGCGCTTATAGGTTGCGCGCGCCTTACTCAAATAGGGGCCTTTAGCTATAGTGGGGCCCTTGATTCTTGCCGTAGCTTCATTTGCTCTTTAAACTGTAACAGTTCTTTATTCATGCAAATCTTTCTCTTCAAAGTTTCGAGTTTTCTCTCTAATTCTTCTCTTTGCCTCTCCAGCTTCTCAAGCTCAGTAGAATCTTTTCTGTCTGTGTCCTCCAGTCATGTCTTTGATTTCGTCTTTCTCTTTCCCTACCCCGTCCTCGAGTTCTCTTAGCTCCTCAGCCTCCTTGCCAGCGTTTATTCTGATATCGAATGTGTTCTTCTCAGCCCTCCTAAAGTTGCGGAATACTTCAAGAAAGGGAGTAATCAATGAGCAGTCAAACCCAAGAGAAGTAAAATGTCTAGCCTCCCTCTTCCAATATCTCAGTCTTAACAAGCCGGCATCCTTCACATGAGTCACAGAGCTTATCAGATAGACAAACTCCTTGAAAGACCGCCGGATAATGAACCTTCTTTCTTTTTGGTTCTGTAACTTCTCTTGAGAAAAGGCAGGGTGATCATAGATCACAAACTGAAGAAAAAGGGATACTCATCGTACATGATCTGATACTCAGGATTCTGTGCTAAGGGTCTGGGGGCTGTTAAAGGAGTCTCGTTGCTATCTCTGGGTTGACATAGTCTCTCCTCACGACGGTCTGCTAATAGACCTCGTTGAATCAATTTCTGAAGTGTCGCAGCTTTTCCTTTGAAATTGCCAATCTCTTCGCCAATCAATGCACTGACATCAAACATAAGAGATGAGGTATTGTCGCCCAGGTTGACCCCCATAATCTCCACTGCGTTTACAGCCTGATCTCTATCTTCAGAAGGAATTTCGCTCACAGCCAGCCGAGCAGAAGTCTCAGGTTCAGTACCCTTCGTGTTTGGAATGTCTGGTCTTACAGAGCCTCACGACCAGACGCAGGTGATTTGTCTTTGTGCTGAGATGCGGTCTCTACAACAGTTCCATGTTCTGACATCTCCACATCAGCAGTTGTTGCTAGTTTGGAAGGAGTAACTGTTACCTCTGGTGTGTTGTTCAATAGAGATAAAGGCTGGAAATCCCTTTCTGGACTCTGTTCTGAAGCAGTTACTTGTGAGGCGTCTTACAGACCATGATCTAAAGAAAAGAAGGAGCAGGGAAACATGAGAAGAAGAGAAAGAATGAACAGAAGGGTAAGAGATGATTGTGAAGAGTTTTTTTAGAGTTCAATAGCTGGGAATAAGGCTTACCTTTCGTAAGTCCAATACCCTGATTTCAGAGGAGTCTATACTTGAGGAAGCTCTTGGTAGTGGATTTCGGGCTGCCCTTCTTCTTGCAGATACTAAGGCTTCTTGCAGATGTCTCATGACTTCTTCGTGGGACGGAATATGAATTACGCCTGGAATTGGGATTCGGAAATAGAAAATGTTTTGAATAGCCAGAGGTAAAATATTCATGAGAGTTGTTCGATAGCTGCTCGTAGACCACTCTCTCCCGATGGTCGAGCTGATCGTAGACCACCCTTGTTCTTCTTGATTCTGCTGTTTCTTCTCACTCCCCAGAGCCTGAGGTGTCGATACTGGCAGAGACTTCAACTGAGTGGCATCTTCTTTGTTCGCTTGAAGGTTTATATTCTCCCTGGTCCTTTTCTTGGCCATCTTGCTGCTCAGGAACCCCGGTCACAGAGCCAGTGGCCTCAGGACATTGAACATTCCCTGTTGGTAACCAATTCCAAAACCAAGTGAGATTGAGGTACTGAATAAATGCAATGATGAAAAAGTATGAAGAATACAAAATGAACTGAAAAAGACCACAGTCGGATTGAAGAATCCTACTCACTTGGTATATCAGATGGAGAAGGTTTTTTTTTCCTGTAAACCCTAATTTTTGCCCTTTTTCTTGACTGTGGCCCTCACCTATAATCCCTTCTCCATCTGTCGAAGAAATATTTCGTGCAGGGCCGATTTAATGAGGGCCGACGCTTTGAACATTACCATCCACCATCATTTCAGTAATTTCGTTTCTTACTTTCACCTCATTGTACTCTTTTGAGGGTGTGCCTGATGTAGTGGGTATCCCTCCTAGTTTCCTTAATCTTTTGAAACCACTAACAGATGATTTAGTGGTTTTTGCTTTCCTCTTGGCGGGTGTTTGCACATCTGCATCTTTTCTTTGCCCTCTCCTTTCAGTCGAGTGTCCTTCGTTTGCTCAAAACTCTTTGCAGCAGTGGCTTTTCTTCTGGGGGCTTCTTTAGCCAATCTCTCAGATTTTCTTTGTGGTACGGTTGCCTTTTCTGCTTTTGAAGCATCCGCTGCTGCTCTTTCCGCCATGGAAGTGGCTCTTGTCTTCCTCTTCTCCATTGTTGGAGACATGGACACCTTCTTCGTCCGTGTCTCACCGAGCGAAATTTTTTAGAATGAGGTGATGGGGTAGAAGTCTTTTTGCCTCTGATCATGGCTTGTACTTGAGCAAGCGGAATTTCCTCAGAAGGATCAATAGACTTCTCTGAATCAGAACTTTTTTCTTCGTCACTCTTGTTTCCCTGAGCGTCCTTATCAACAACCTTCGCTCGGCCCATCATAGCCTTATCCTTGAAATCAAGGTAAGGCCTCAACTTCTGTTTCAGTGAAGTCTTTCAGGGCATTTCTCAAATACCTCTCATACAGAACATCATTTTGACCTACTCTGTCGCTGCCTGGGACATAGATATGCAAACTCTTTGTTGATGATTGTTCTGGTGGAATTGTCCTGCATGCCCTGTACTATCACAGTTTTCCTTGAATGGAAAGGGTAAATTTGATCATTGCCAAATGGCTTGGATACCCTATGAGGTTTATAAACAGTAATGCTTGCTTTCTTTTCATCAATGGAAGTCTTTCCAAAAGTCCCTCTTCCCATGTCCTTCTGAGGAACTCCGAAGATGTGTGATGGAGTAACCATTCTCAAGTACTTTAAACATCTTCTACTCAGATGACCATTGTGATACATAGACTCCATGCCTCCCTCCTTGAAGAACGGCTCACCGGCGAAAATCTTTTTGCTATATGGCCTACATTCAATATATTCTTTACTGTTGATGATCTTGAAATACCAACCTGTGCTCTTTTGAGGCCCTTTCACATCACCATATCTTTCGCCTCTCAATATCCCTTCTCCAGAGTTGGGGGCTGGAGCCAATGGAGGAAAACGTTCATAAGCCCAAAGGGTCAGTAACCAGAAGGGTCCATATAGATTGAAACTCATGCCGTGCTGATTGCGGCTGATGTTGGCATTTCTTTCTCTAAGTTATAGAGCTCATAGAGCCCTAAATACAATTGGGCCACAGCAGTACTTGCCCAGCAGATGCGCCGTCCATTCATTAAGCGAGCAAGAGTTATGAAGGGAATTGCAGAATAATATCCATTCCCAGGGGAAGAAGAAGAATAGTAGTTCCTCCCGTTCCCCTTCTCTTGAAAACTCTGTCAAATTTCGTAGAAGTGGGTGTGCCCCCCCTCATTCATCTACAGATAACAGCCCGTTGGCGCAGGGAATGGGCGCCCCCCTGGTACTACTAAAGTGACTTTCGCAGCGAGGCTGAGCTCTCAACATAGATTTACGATTTGTTCCATAGGAGAGGGGGAGAAGCGAGCTTCAGCACTTGGATGACTTTGCTGCGGAATAGCAAGAACCGCTTCATTGACAAATCGAGCATAGTTGTAGGGAAAGGGATTCACAAGGGCTCGATCGAAATCATCTAGATAGAAATTAAATAGCACTAATGTAAGAAGGCCTACGGGTGGAATACCGGATTCAGTTGACCAATCTCTTTTTTAATCATCAAGAATAGAAAGACTCAAGAAAGACGGAATCAAATTATAAATGAGAGGATCCGGCAAGGAAGGTTCCAATTTCGATAGAAGACGATCTCGAGCTATTGTATGTAAGCTTTGATTGAAATCAACGTATAACAACATCTTGACAGAACCTATATTTTTTATTTATTTGATGAATTCCTCTTTTCCCTTGCCTCTTTGAAAAGCAAATGAATTTCTCAAAAATAGAGCGGAGGAGTCAAAAGTCATACTGAGAATGCGTGAGAGCGCCAAGAAAATAAGATCATCCTTCGCTGAAGGAATGCAAGCAAAAGCAAGTTCGGGAATCTCTGGAGCATATGCACCCTGCCAGAACTTATTATTTTAAGATTCCTTAGGAAGGGCAACCCGGCGCAAGGAAAATATTTAGTTGAGCCCGATCGCACTGCCCTTGTGATTTGACTGACTTCAGCATTGCTCAAGTTGGCGTATTCTGCTCGAAAGGTCTGGAATACTCTCTCTATTTCTAACAGAAAACGATCTAAAGAGCAAAGAGACGAAAAAGAATGAGTCAAATTATAAAGATTATTAAAATAAAAAAACTTTTTAGAAGAAAGAACTAGCATGTCAAAACACAACCTTTATCTTTTAGCAACTTAACAGGGAGGGGACCCACCCCTATGGGTGCGGCTTGCTCAGCGAGAGAGGGGTCCTGATAAACTAAAAAAGAAAGAAGAGAACGTGTAATTAGAATTCGTCTTTTGTAACTCTGACGGAGTAAGATAGACTTCTTCCGGCTAACCCTTGATCACGAGAACCGCAGGCGCGCCTCAGGGGCGCCCTGGCAAAGCGAGATTCTTCTGTCCAGCGGGACCACCCCGGTTTCATTTTCGGACCTTGCAGCAGTTTGCTTGTCCATCTTGTTAAACTTGCATTAAATTAAGTAATCACGGATGTATGTTCCTACTGAGGGTGGTCGTAGATCAGCTGGAACCAGGTCCACACATAATCCGGAGGACAATCTTATCTAACCTTGAGACCACACCTTTTTTGGATTCCATCTTCCTCAGGTGCTTGTCTTCCCTGGCATGGCAGTTTTAATAAGCAGTGAGCTGATATTCGTCAAAGTACAAACATGACTAAGGTGATAGCATCTGTTAAAAATGTGATAGACTACCTGTGTCATGTCGCGCGTTGATTTGAAGAAATCCCCATCATCACACATGGGCCAGCCCAGAGAGAAGCAATCAGCCGACCGGAACAATACCAACTACCATCTCTCCTCTCTCTCGCTGCGGTTAAAAAAAAGTTCTCGTTTCTGTAACCGCGTCTCCTAAAGCGAGACTTATTAGAATCATTCCTACAAAAACTGCTAAACCAACAGTTCGAGTGCTCGGCTTCAGATCTAAAGGATCATCCACTTTCGGCTCGGTGAAAGCCTCCATTACTCGGTCATGAATGTGGGGTAAGGATGCGGGCAGGGAAATTCCAACTTCCGCAGAGCACATTCTGGACCTGTCGCTTCCTTTATTAGTTTAGCCATGTCAGGGGAGATGCTGTACTTGGTATGGACCAAGAAATCTATAGGAAAAAATTCTTCCAAATCCTAACAAGAGGCATGTAAGCAATACAAAGGAATGGTCTCGACAGTAAGATAGCAGGAGCGCGTTGTTGCGTAGTGCTCTTTGCGCGCTCTGAGTGCAACTGCCTACCTTTCTTCTTCTCGAGTGAAGTAGATTACTATTGCTCTGCGCGCTAGGGCCTATAAGACTATGCTTAGTACGCGCTAGCCTCTATGCCTTTGCTTCGCGCTAATGCCCTTTTTTGCGCGGTGTGCTCTGTTCGTTGACGGGACAAGAAACTCAACAAACAGGAGAGTAGGTTCGAAGATCAAAGACTTCGCTCGCCCTTAAGGTGGTCCAGCGCATTCCAAGAGGAAGACGGGGAGGGAGTCAACAAGGGGATTTCGCACCGATCTACAACACTACTGTTCATCGCATTCACACCTCTATTCTTTTTTATGCTATAATAATCCTTATTATTTTCGTGACGAGTGAATTGAGCCTTTCATCTCCTCAACCAGCTCAATTAGGGCGATATCTACCCGTGAAAGACGTTGCATAGGACTAGGCAAAACCACCTTTTTAAGGCAAAATAAACTCGAAAAAAAAGACCACCTCAATAGGAACTTGATTCTTTGAAGTTGAGTTAGCAAACTGACGTCGTAACGAGCGGTTCAAAGGCTGGATCGGTCCACTGAACACCAACAAAATCGAAAGCTTAATCTAGCGACACACGAAAGTCAGAACGAGATTCGGCAAGAGGTTTTTATTCCTTCCTTTCATAGGTTGGAGCAAACCCAGCATTTACATATGAGATTTCCTTTGGTTGCTTGCTCCAACTGGACAAGCCATACTTCACACCGACCCAATCAAAAAGAAGCGAAATCCGAACCTTCATTTCTATACTCGGTTCGAAGCAGGTGGTTTATCCCACTTTATTTGGGCAAGGTCTCAGATCTACTAAGATCTAGCGGGGGAACAGCTTCATCAATCAGACTCGGACGCGGAGGGATTGGGATCTACCTAATCTTATGCTTACTTACCCCACCCCACCTGGTGGAACTAAACAAAAAACTACAACCTACGCTTTGGGAGCACTACCTTAGAAAAGAAGCAAGGTGCGTTTCGCCATTTCCATAAAAGGAAGAAAAAGAAGCCCCCGCTGAAGAAAAGGAAAGTGATGCAGCTTACCCAGAAATGGTAAAGTACTCATATAACATTAAAGCTTTTTTTCAAGTGTTGGAAGGTTTGGAACCCTGAGTGTGAAAGCACTCGGGAGAAGGGAATCGACAACAGGATATGTAATTCCCTTTCTTTGGTTTGGTAAGAAGCTTCCTCAAGGATCGGAGGTTTGTGGTACGGTCAGTTCACTCGAATCCACTGACTTCATGCACGGGGACTCGACCATCAATCCTTTCTTCTTGTGATGAGCTTGACTGGCGCGCCCTAAGGCCGTCTGTTTTTCTAAGTTGAGTACTCAGTGGAAGGGCATAGCGATTCCTCACCGACGTAAGTGGACACACCACATATTGACCAGTTCGTGCCTACAAAGCGAACACTCCTCTGAATGAAAGTTCTGAGAGGTGACAGAATGATTTGATGAACCGGTTCGGGGGAAGGAATCAAACGAGAAAACTAGCCATACCTAAATAAGCCGGCTGATGATGTTGTTACCGGAAGGGGTTTAGAGGTAGTTTCCAAACCGGAGGGCTTGAGAATCGATCTTTCTAGATTAGAATGAAGATTTAGTTGGCGTGAAGTCTGTTTTTTCTCTTTCTGTTTGAACATAACTCGACCTGGGCTACTTAGCTTAAACCACCCACCGACCTCTTTCACCCTTAGGTTAGGACCAAGAGCTCTTCGCGGTAGAGCTTTGCCTTGCTTTCTTGGTCGCTTCGGTGCTATATTGGTTATGCCCTTATATAGCCCTGTGCGTTAGCACAGTGCTTCTTTCTACAACGTCATATTTGGAATCAAAACCAAAAACCTCCTTCCCAAGATCTTCAGCCTCTGTTTAATCTGTGTCGGTTTATTCTCCATTAGCATATGCTTCATCTGCTTCTGGTTATAAACCAACTAAACCTAGCTTCACCTAATTCTTATGCGTATGCGTTCGCTCTAGCTATGTATCACTTATCCTTTTCTGCTAGACGACCTGTATCGGCGGATTCAAAGTCCATATCCTTTTGTTCGCTGCTTCATTGCTAGCTGAAAAGCTATCTATTGCTTTTTTTGAAGCGGACGATTCGATTCCGCCTCATCAGTGTCAGCCTCTGTTGTCGAATCGGTTCTAGAAAAACCCCCTCCTTCCCTGGTTGGTTTATAAACTACCCTTGCGTATTCAGATTCATATGCTTATGCCTCTTCGTATGCGTCTACCGATGCGTCTTATGATGTGGAGGAATCGGGATATGTTGGATCGGGAGAAACCAGAGAGGATGGTTATGGTTCGGTAAAAACAAGATGATATGTTGGTTTAGGAAAACCTGGAGATGTTCGTTCGGCTTAGGATTCTTCAGATGTAAGTAAATGCTGAGGCGGAGGCTTCCCTTTCATATGCGTTGGCAGGCCCTGTGAACCTTTTTTTAGTTGTATGACCAACCTAGACCACCAGGCGCTGTAAGCGAAACAATCTCAAACGAGATTGAAGACAGAGATTCGAGCATTAGGCAACGCAAGTTCGAGGAAATGAAATGAAAAAAAACTTCCTTAGCCTTTCCGCAGGGTCAAAGAGAACTACTATAGATTGTTTGGGCATACTTAGCGCTTAGATCGAAGAAGGGATGCCCATCCCCAATGGGAGTAGTAAGTACTACCTTAGAGACGCAAAACATAGGTTGGACTGGCCTTAATCAGCCTTTCCTCTCACCACATGCGGAAGGCTGCCTGCATAGAAGAATTCAAGACAGACAGACATTGTAACAATCGCAGATGAGGGGTAATGAGAAAGTGAAACCCAAGTGATTGCAATACCGCTCATCAAATGGGAAAGCTTAGCGCGCAAGGAATTGGACTCAAAGATGCCTGCGCCAGGACCTTGCACTCACTAAAAGTAAACATCAAGCCATTCAGCGCATCTAGTCATGAAAGCACTCACGGAGGTTTTGCGCTACATCTCCCGCTGATCGAGGTTGCCTGCTTTGGATTGGAAGTGGCAATCCTGAAGAAGAAGGCTGAAAGGCAGTCGCTATCGCTCTCGGACTAGAGACCTCATGCAAGCTAATACGCTGTGGGAAAGTCAGAAAGCCCGCCTCCCACTCTCTCTTCCCCCAGCCTGAGAGAAGCAACCTGAGAAAGCTTGAAAGAGGCTATTCCCCTCCGATAGAGAGAACCAACCTTTCGGGCTGTTGGGAAATTCTGTTTGGGATGAGAGCATAACAGATTCAAGCGACAAGGCTAACGTGGTAACCCCGCCCTATCAAATGAGAATAGAGTTGTGGATAGCCAAAAGGGAAGAGCATGATTAGCGATTATCCATTGAATCGAGGGAAAGCTGCCACCACTTCTATTATCTACGTATTAACAATGGCCTCGTAGTGAATGAAGATGCTGAGCCTTCGAATAGGGACCTTTCTCCCATCAATCCAGCCTTTATAGAAATGGTAACCGGGTCGATCCTATCTCATGTCTTACCGCTGGCTGCTATTTCCATCATTGACTCGGTGATCCCCCTTAGGGAGAGAAGCATCGATTGAGTGGGAACAGAAACGATTGTGAACGAGAAGCAGCCTATATACCTATTAACAACCTTCTGCGGATCTAGAAATAGCTGGATCTCCCCTTCTGAATTGCGAGAACCTGATCAAGCCTACTTCTCCGCCTATGGGTGGGTTGGTGGGAAATAGCATTTATGCACTCATCAGAAATCGGGAATTTGCAATAGCTAGTTCGGGTCGGAGGCGCTGAGTGCCGGGCAGAAGGTTACCATACTGCTTTGCTTACCCCGTAGTCGAATAGTAGGGTTGCGGGGCTTTCCTCTATAATGCGGGGTTGGCTTTCTTTGGAGAGCACTCGTAAATCTAAGGCCCCGTTTCGCGTGTTTCCGGTTGGGGCCCCTATTTCCAGAAGGGCGGCGCTTAGTCAAAGGCGATCGACTGGCTGGACCTACCCGAAATGAAGTAAGATCCACTCTCTCCAGCTTCAACCTATAATGATTGGTTCCTGCCCCTATTGAGTAGGGAGCGCCTTCTCTAGCAACCCACTCTAGGAAAGCTTCACTATTTAAGGCCGGCCTCTTTTGAATAATAGGAAGAGTGTGGGCACAACCCCTATATTATCTGGTCGATGGATGATCTGCTTCCGTTTCGCCATAGAGGCGGGCTGTTGATGGTAATTCGATTCATTCAAACAGAACCAGCTTATTGGCGAATCCCGTAAAATGGAGCATTTGTGGGGGCATTCAAGCTACGGAGACAATGAAGATAGGGCTATTGAGAGGCGAGCTATGAAAAGTGACATTCGCTACTCTTACCCGAGGGCACCTTTCCAGTAGGCCTTCTTAATTGGTAATAGTAATAACTAATAGTAATAACGAGGAATAGGTTGGCTTTGGAGAGAATTCCTAATCGACTCATCTCCCCTCAACCTTTTACTTAGGGTATCAGAGGTAAAACCCCAATTCAACCCGATGATGGAGAAGCTTTCAAAGGTGAATCAGCACCCTCCTGAACTTCGACATCTGGATTGGGTCATTTCTCCAATCATGATTTCACACCCCCCATTTTGAAGCACCTTCTGTTGGTCCGTAGAGGAAAGCTGAAATAATAAAGGCCGGCTATTAGAAGAAAGCTGCCTTTTGAGCCCAACTGGTTCCCGAAATCTCTCCATTCAAAGGAGGCGGCGGTACCTGCCTAAATAGAGCCGGTAGTACTAGTTTCAATTCCCCTCGAAAGGTTGGTTGAAGCCCGCTATAGAGCCGCCTACTATCAAAGGATGCCTCGCCACGAGACATACTAGAGAAGCGCTTTCGTAATAGTAGGGAACCCTAAAACCTCAACCTTAACGCCAAGGGATGAGAGCATAACCTAGAAGCCCCCCTATTATTATGTATGGGTCGTCGCTCCTCTCCTAAGAAGGGAGAGTCGCCCTAAACCCTTGGTCCCTGTAACTAACTAATGGAATCGATTGAGAGCAAGCAAGCTGGAAACGAGATTTCAGTTGATGAGTCGAGCATGGTTATCCCCCTCTGCGATGGATGGTCGTAGCGAGACCTTCTCATTATTTAGATAAGCATCGATCCCGCTTTCACAATCTTGCACTCACACCCGCTTTCTTCAAAAGGCTGGGGGGAAGATCCATCCACGTTAGCCTCGTTGCGCCAGGAAAGCGAGGTCTAGAGGCGCTAGTAGGGGTTTAGCCCGAATGCTTGGAACAACCGTTAGAAAGGGCATTTCTGCACTCATACCCAAATGTTAGGGCAATCTTGCACTCATTAGTTAGCCTTACTGGAGTTGGGGTATCGGGGAAAGAAAGGTTGGTTTAAGGCTGAGGGGCGAAGAGGCCGCCAGGTTTAGGGGTTTACCTCGTTAGCCCTACTACTAGGAAAGGGTTTCTGCCCCAGCTTCATCATTTGGGTTTGGCTTCTACGGCTTCGAGGGCTGATACTGATTGTTCGCTCCTCCGTTTCCACTTCCATAGGGCCATAGGGAGATGATGGATTTCTGTACGGAATCGAGATGGAGATTTCTCAACCAAAGCTTCAGGGACCTATGGGCAAGAATCACTATTAAGAGGAGTGAGTTTCCAGATTACTCGAGATCGGCGATGGCTGTTCGTCGATCATCGTTATTCTGTATGTAATAAGAATCAACTACCGCAAATGGAAAGATCGGAACCTGCATAACATAAATAGTAGGGGGCGTGGTTGTTTCTTCACTCAACCCATTCTACCCGATACCCGGGTGCTCGACTTCTAGTTCTCAGTGGTTTCTCCCGGCTCGCTGGAGTTTCCCACTAATGCTGCAAGAAAGAAAGCACTCCCTTTTCCCATAGTAGGGGCCAGCCAACATATAGGCGGGTTTCATTCTTACTTACTTACTAGGGCGGGTTGAAAGTGATTTTGACAGCCGAGAAGCAAGCCCACTCAAACAGGGAGAGCTATTCCCTACTACTATTGGGGAATTGAAACTAGTACGGCTTCACTCTCTGCTACCAACCTTTCTCTACTAGTAGGAGCCTTTCATGGGCTTCCCTACTATAAGGAATTGGGCCTACTATCATTACTCGAAGCCAGCTAAAGGTTCATACCGAAGTTTGGCAACCCAAAGGCGTAGTAGCGGGTGGAAAGATCCGTAGCCACCTAGAAGCGATTCTTGTTCTCAGTGGTTTCTCCTAAAGGGCCCACCCCAGCTTTTGATGTGTCTAAGTTGGACTTCCGCTCCCAAGGTTCCTGCCCCTAATGATGGAAATCGAGCCGTCACCTCAAATTCCTATTCGAGAAGCCATTTGCCGGTTTTCTATCATCGGTAATATGTATGTAAGAAGAAAGGTAATCCCGCCGCCTTTCTCCCTCGGGCATGGGTCTCGTTTCTCTATTTCCAGCACCTTCCCTTTTGGAAATTGGAGAATTAGAAACTAGTGGTCATTAGTGGGATTTTGTTCCAATCGTATCCAGATTTCAGCGTTGGACAAAACCATGTGATTGATCGCACTCCAGCTATACTGGATTTGTTGTCGTGCCACCGATTATTCCAGCCAACCAAGTGGGTTTGCTCGAGATCCTTAATACATAATAAAGGTGAATGTGGAAATTGGAGATCGACCCGGTTATTTGATCGCCCTCGATACGGAAGGGGTGCGCAATAGCTTCATTTCTAATAGTGAGGGAAAGCCCCCGAAATCTTAGGTTGCCCTATTTCCTCGGCTGCCCCCTACTCTGGGCCCCCTACGCAAGCTGAAACCAAAAGGAAGATAGTAGTTCCATCCAACCAAATAGTGATTGATTGATAGGTGACTTGGCTTAGTGAGTGGCACCTCAGCCTTAGCGAGCCTGAGTGGTAAACCCCGATTGAAGTAAGCCCGTGGAGCGTGATTGGATTCTCGAGAAGCAAAGAATCCGGGTTCAACAGAGGCCTTCCTATTCTCTATCTCTATAATCGGTTCTCCTAGGAGAATATGCGCTATATCCGGTTTCTTTGGTTGGGGTATTTGTTGAAACCAGAGAAATGCATCTTTAGGTTGAAGAAATCGATCTGAAGGGAATTAAGCTTCGGCATCGGGGCGAGCTTGGAATGATCCCCATGAATAGATAGATAGTTGCGGTGGGCGGAAGAAGCACTCGCACCAGCGCCGGGTTGAGAAAGCACTCCTTTAGGTGGGAACAGGGAGTTGGGGTTTACCACTCCAGCACACCCTAATGATGACTCTAGCGCTAACGAGGAGAGAACTAGCTATTCTCTTCAGCTTTCGGGGAACGATTCATTCATTTCGCCTAACCAATAACTAGGGAGCACTCACACCTTTAAGCATGGATTCGGTATCGGGGAAATCAAGAGACATCAACCCAACCGCTTAGCTAAAGGGAGTGGGAAAGCCATCGATACATACCAGAATTTGGGAGTTATCGGGTTGAGGAGCGCACTCACACCTTTAAGCACCGGTTCAATCGGGGTTTACCGGATAAGCAGCTATCCAACCTTCAGCAGTGGGAGCTTAATAGGGCTAACGTGGCTTTCTCCCCCCTCTTTTCAGTAAGGCAGCTTTCTTGCCAACCTTTCTCTTCAGCGGGCTTCAGGTGGCTTCTCCCGTGAGGGGTTTGGAACAACCATTTATGCATCAGATAGAGCAGCAGAATAGCTATTTCGGGAAAGGTTTCAACCAGACAGAAATGCATCTTTAGGTTTCGATCTGTTTGGCCTCTCTCTCCCATAGTAGGGTTTCGGAAGGCTGCTCTCTGGCGGAGGAGAGAACTGCAGAGATGGATGGCGAGCTACTATTATGGTTTGGGTCGAGATCATTAGCCTTAGGGAGAATACTCGGGTCCACTATTAGGCATCGGGGCAAAGCACTCATACCCGCGGGGCAATCTTGCACTCCCTATGTATCTATTATGGATGGGAGAAAGTTGCTCTTATTTGATGGATGTGTCTAATCCGAAAGAAGCGGTTCTACTGACCCGGAATGCTGACCTATTGGTTTGGAGAGAGATTGTTTATACTACTATAATAGACTGGAATCCCATTGAGTTGAGGGGTCTAGACTCGAATCCAATGGGTATGTTATCGATCCGGGGAAAGAGTCAAGGGGTAAGGCCTTCTCACATCGAATTATAGCTTGAACTTGTTCCTCTGTCTCTCTAGGAGTAGGCGGGGAGAAGAGCGCCGCGTAAGGCCCTCCAATCTTGAATGGGAAGGAGGTCCGCCCCATCTTCTCTTGCTGCGGTTGTTAGCGGATAGTAGCCCCAACTGGGGGCAAGTTAGCCTGGAGTTCCCGCCCTTTCGTTCGAGTTAGTAAGGTTCCTGCCCCTCCCAAGGAAAGTCTACTTTGAAACTAGAACCAATAGCCCGAATAGAGCTTTCTTGAATCAATGGTTCGGGTTGTTGAAGAGGAGCTTTGAGTGGCCAACCAACCTTTCTCGAATGAATGCGGGTATAAGCCGAATTGGGCACATGTCTGGAATGAGGAGAAGGCAAAGGCCGACTTTAAACTATTATCTACGTGTTAAGAACTTTAATGAATGGATAGGCCAGCCCCGAGAGAAGTAGTTGATGACGGGCTTACGAATAGAATAACTTTCCCAATCAAAGCCTCACCTAGAAAGTTTAATGAATCGAATAGTTGGAGTAGATGGGAGCAATTGAATGGAAGACATTGAATTGCCAACCTTTGCTTAGAGTTTCCTCCCCATTAAAAGCTTTGAGTTTATTGATTACTAGCCCTCAACCCTATTCTCTTATTCAAGTATTACCCACTCGCCCCAATAAAAGGCTCCCTGCCCCGACCAATGAGTCCGAATTAATCCAATAGCTGTAATTTAGAAGCAGTTTCCATCCCCAATTGCTACTTTCAAGGAATAGGGGCGGTTATGCTGATTGGGACGACTCGGATTGATAGCAACGGGGGCGCCATACGGGAGAGGAAGATTGGCCCATGATAGTGCAGTTCTTCCAGTATATACGTAGTAACTTGGGTGCATAAATGATTGCCCCTCTTCCATAGAAGAATCGGTGTGTTTCACCCTGATCGAGTTTGATGCGGATGCGACCTCGATGTCCAGGGGAATCTCGCAGTTCATAGGTCAGATGGGATATAAGGGCTAGTTAGTGCTTCCCCAACAAACGAGGCTTTGGCTGCCGAGTTAGGCCACTACCCCTGCTAATGGGGTGATGGCCCGGGGGCTAACGAAAACAGCATTGGAGGTGATCGCATGGAATCACGTTAACCGACTTGCATTACTCCTCGATCCTCGGGACTACGTGGAAAAGGGGGGTGCATTCTTCCGGAGACTGGTATTGGGATAATGCCTGAACTCCGCTACTCCTATTCGTGTTCCCTTTTAGCCGGAATCACATGCCCCACTGGTTCTCGAAATACCCGAATGGGAGAGGGATTCGAGCAAGCCGAATTGAAGTGCTACCCATACCCAGATTCGGTTGGAAGGTCTCGGTTCCGGGGGTTCGGTCGTGCCACTACAACCCACCCCTATATTACACATGTGATATGATCGAGGCATGCGGCGAATCTTTCTCGAGTGCCGCTTCTGAATAAACACCCACTTCATTCTCTTACGATTCAATGACTCGAAATTGCTTCTTTCATTCCCCTCCATCACGGGCATCAGATTCAACTTCCCCAGATAGAGAGAGTTGCCCGGGTGAGAGGCGAATGGGCATGCCTTGAAGGGGCTGTACCCTTATCTATGCAACATTAGGCCTGTCCAATCTTACCTTTCAAAGCCAGTACAAATAATAAGGAAGGGCTTCTTGCCCGATGCCTTGGTTTCTAGTTCGAGTTTCTCTGCCCCCGGCCACCGGGAGTGATTTGGCAAGTTGAGATATGAGCCAGTGAAAACCCAACACAAGAGGCAGATTGACCACCTGCTATTTTCAATTCAAATTCAAGTCCAAAAGGAAAGACTTCTCCCGGGGGAAGCGAAACTCGTACTCCTCGGGCCAGTCATGCTCAGTCAGATAGGAAAACAAGCGTATCCTTAAGCGGAAAAACCGGTCCTCAAGCGTCCTTTGGCTGTCCGCAAGCTCTGCCATAAGCACCTCGGTTGACTGGGAGTCTATCCCTTGCTCGGGCGTAAGCCCTTCACCTGACGGGCTTGAACACATAGTATGTGTGGTTTCACCACGATCCTTTCGCCCTTGAAGAGCGGGGGAGGAGGCAAAGAAACTCGGACTGAAGGTGTCCAAGGAGATGGGATGGCTCAAGGCCGTCAATTCGCAGGCTCGTCCCATTCATGGTGTGGCTCGAGGGGTCGAGTTACGCATCGGGACATGGAGGGGCACCGTAGATCTGTCGGTGGTGCCCATGGACGACTTTGAGGTTGTGCTCGGCATGGAGTTCCTTAGAAGGGTCAAGGCTATACCCATGCCATTCATCAGCACCGTATGCATCATGGAGGAGGGAGCTCCGTGCATGATCCCAACGGTGTCAGGGACTAAGGATGGCCCCAAGCTTCTATCAGCTATGCAGTTGGAGAAAGGGGGTCAAGAAGGGAGAAACAACCTACTTGGCTACACTACTTGAAGAGAAGGGAGAAGGCCCTACCGAAGTGCTGCCTAAGCAGGTTGACAAGGTCCTTGGTGAGTTCAAGGACGTCATGCCACCAGAGCTGCCCAAGAGACTTCCACCTAGGAGGGAGGTGGATCATGCCATCGAGCTGGAGCCCGGTGCCAAGCCAGCAGCCATGGCACCTTACCGCATGTCACCACCGGAGTTAGAGGAGCTAAGGAAGCAATTGAAGGATTTACTTGATGCTGGCTTCATCCGTCCATCTAAGGCTCCCTATGGCGCCCCGGTCTTGTTCCAGAAGAAGCACGACGGGTCACTACGGTTGTGCATCGACTACCGGGCGCTTAACAAGGTGACAATCAAGAATAAGTACCCCATTCCTTTGATAGCCGATCTCTTCGACCGACTTGGAGGAGCTAGGTACTTCTCAAAGCTGGACTTACGGTCGGGCTACTACCAAGTGCGCATCGCGGAAGGAGATGAGCCCAAGACGACGTGCGTCACTCGGTATGGTTCCTACGAGTTCTTGGTAATGCCCTTTGGCCTCACCAATGCACCTGCCACATTCTGCACACTTATGAACAAGATCTTCCATCCCTACCTCGACAAGTTCGTGGTGGTGTACTTGGATGATATTGTCATCTATAGCAACACTTTGGAGGAGCATGTACAGCACCTACGGACCGTCCTCAAGGTACTAAGGGGCAATCAACTCTATATCAAGAGGGAGAAATGCTCATTTGCAAAGGAGGAGGTGATGTTCCTTGGCCACAAGATCGGAGGCGGAACGTTAAGGATGGACGAGAGTAAGGTGAAGGCTATCCAGGATTGGGAAGCTCCTACCAAGGTCACTGAGCTAAGGTCTTTCCTTGGCTTGGTGAACTACTATCGGCGGTTTGTAAAGGGGTACTCTGCAAGGGCAGCTCCACTCACAGACCTCCTGCAGAAGAATAAGGCATGGGAATGGTCCGAGGCGTGCCAACAAGCCTTTGAGGACCTTAAGAAGGCGGTAATGGAGGAACCGGTGCTTGCCTTGCCAGACTATGGCAAGCCCTTCGAGGTGCACACAGATGCATCGGACTTTGCAATTGGAGGGGTGTTGATGCAGGAGAGACACCCCATTGCCTTTGAGAGCCGGAAGCTGAATGAGACGGAGCGGCGCTACACGGTCCATGAGAAGGAGATGACCGCGGTGGTGCATTGTCTACGGACATGGCGTCACTACCTACTCGGCTCTCGGTTCGTGGTGAAGACAGATAACATTGCCACTAGCTACTTCCAGACTCAGAAGAAGCTAAGTCCAAAGCAAGCTAGGTGGCAAGACTTCTTGGCGGAATTCGACTTCATCTTCGAGTACAAGCCCGGAAAGGCCAACGATGTGGCTGACGCATTGAGCCGAAAGGCGGAGTTGGCATCTCTTAGCCTACCACAAGGAGTGCTCTTAGACTTGATCAAGGAGGGCCTCCAACATGACCCCATGGCTAAGAACGTGATCGCCTTGGCTCGTGAGGGCAAGACTCGACGATTTTGGGAGGAAGATGGCTTGCTCTACGCCAAGAAGAGGAGGATATATGTGCCGAAGTGGAATAACCTACGGAGGAACTTGATCCGTGAGTGCCACGACACTAAGTGGGCTGGTCACCCAGGACAACGGCGCACACAGGCATTGTTGGAGTCGGCATATTATTGGCCTCAGATGAGAGATGATATAGAGGCCTATGTGAAGACTTGTCTTGTGTGCCAACAAGACAAGGTGGAGCAACAACCACCTAGGGGGCTATTAGAGCCACTCCCCATACCGGAGAGACCGTGGGAGAGTGTCTCCATGGATTTCATTGTGGCCTTGCCAAAGTCAGAGGGGTGTGGTTCGATTATGGTGGTTGTGGATCGATTCTCCAAATATGGCACGTTCGTGGCAGCTCCTAGAGATTGCACAGCAGAGGAGGCAGCACGACTATTCTTGAAGAATGTCGTCAAGTATTGGGGTGTGCCACGTTCTATCATCAGTGATCGGGATCCTCGCTTCACGGGGCGGTTTTGGATGGAGTTGTTCAAGCTGATGGGATCGGCATTACACTTCTCCACCAGCTTCCACCCACAAACCGACGGGCAGACAGAGAGGATCAACAACTTGTTGGAGATGTACCTTAGGCTCCGAAGGAGTGCTAACCAGAGAGACTGGGCCAAGTTGCTTGATGTGGCCCAATTCTCCTACAATCTCCAAAGGAGCGAGGCGACCAATCAAAGTCCCTTCGAGACAAGCACAGGAAGCAAGCGGTAGTCCGGTAAAAGCAAAAAGAGCATTGAGGCCATAATACCGGCCCACATAGCCCTTCATGGTGACAACTTGTTCAGGAGATGCTTGCTTAAGACCGTATTGAATCCCCCGATCTCACGTTTAGTTTATTAGGGCTGGTGTGGCGCGCCATACACAAGGGCGGCGGGCTAAGAAGGAAGCAGGCAATTGCGCGATAGCAAACAGCAAAGAAAGCTCCTAGCGCTACAGACACGATAGCCAACTAAGGCTTTCATTAAGCTAATTCGCCCATACAATATAAAAGTAAGATCTACGAATAGCACATCACTATGATCGGAGAGCAACCTTTAGCTTTCACTGGGAAGAGGTAGCTTGCTAGCCGGTACAGGTACAGACAGAAAGGGAATAGCTCAACTTCCCAACTGGAATACCTGCTGATCTACGCCTTCCAGAATAGCGGGAACTCAGATCACTCTTTACCCGGCCACTCACCTCAACAGCAAGCTTACCTTACTTGTGCAAACAGCAAGCTTACTTTCACTACGTTAGCCCTCACTCGAACAATGGCCATATAACGAGGGCTAAAACAGATCTACGAGAAACCCTCTTTCAACAGCTCTCGCTTTCGCTCTCGCTTCTGAGCCAGGGTAGCGAAGCTAGCTCTTTGTTTTCGTTATCGTATCATTCCAGTTTAGCCTAACTACGAACAAGAACAACTAGCTCCATACCTAGCTCACTCGAACAACAGTTCCCCGTTCACTACGTGAACCGCTACGCCCCTCTAACGAGCAGGTAAACCAGTTGCTTCGCTTCGCTTAGCTCAACCTTCAACCGAAGGTTCCCTGATCGTAGAGCACATAACTATGATCATAGACCAACCTTAGATTGAGTGACCGTAGTGCCCATGCTCGGGTAACCGGCCGTAGCAACAATTGTAGCTCCCGTTCGCTTAGCCACCCGTCTAGCTTTTAGATCGGGAAGAAAAGCAAGCAGCTATGAGATTACTTGCTCTGAGATACGACGTCAGTAGCTACGAGAATCGCGAACCTGAAGTTCGCTCTATTGCTAACGCTTTGGCACGCTTAGCTACTGTGACTCGGGAATAAGAACGGGCAGCTATGAGGGTAGTTGTTCTGTGTCCCGAAGTAGGTAGCTCAAACAATCGTTCGAGAACTAGCTTCGCACCTAAGAGGCTCACTTGTTGGCCCGCTCTAGCTCAACAGTCGGGAAGAAGAGCGGGCAGCTATGAGATTAGTTGCCCTTAGTTCCGAAATCAGTAGCTCAACAGCCAACTCTCAGTTTACCTGGGAAGACAAGACCTTGGCCAACTACTGTAGCTCCACGCTCTAAGTCCTAACACTCACTGGCTTACTTCTGGCTCTGACAGTTCTACTTCCAATTTCCAGTTTACCCGGTTCTGAAGCTAACTTACTATCACCTTAGATTGATTCCCTTCGGTCTAAAGAGAAACGGCCATAGAATGCGCTCAGCTAATTAGAAGGAAAGGCCTTACAAGACTAGTTGTTGTTGTTGTTCGTAGCTAACGCTACCTTCTAGAACTGAACAGCTAAGTAAGGTAATTGAGTTTAAGTAATAGAGCTAGGTTAGGGAACTGTAGCTCACTCGTTTCACTCCAGTAGTTGTTTCGAGTGAAGGCTAACGGAGTGAAAGTAACAGTAGTTGTTGCTTGGCATGGTCAGTGAGTTAGCGAAGCGAAGCTGTTGTTCAAGTAAGCGCTATTCCGGACGTTAGGTAGCTTGCGTCAGTCTTAGTGGTCTACAATCAGGTTGTTTTAACAAGCTAGGTAAGCCAGATAGGCTAAACTAGTAGTTCGTAGTTCCCCAAGCCAGCCAAGAGTTAGGGTAGGTGCGTAGCTTGTTAGGTTACGAAGTAAAGCTCGGCTTTTGAGTTCAAGTAAAACAAGCCAAGCCAGGAGTTCGAGTTCTGTAGTTGAGCAAGCAAATCGGTGTAGCTAAGTAGCGAAGTAAGCAAATCTGGTTGTTCGAGCTAAGTAAGCAGATCGGGCTAGGGAACAACAGGCTGTTTACGTACTTGCTTGTTAAAGCCTGAAAAGAAGCCCATAAGGCACAGTTACAGCTATGACCATTGGATAGTAAAAACGAAAGGGTTGAAGTTGCGAAATCAGGCATAGGGTATACGAATAGCACTGATCGTGGACCATCCGGATGCTTATGGGACAGAACAGACTGATTGATTAGTTCCCGTTGCTTTCATCCAGCCTAAAGACAGCCAGGTTTCATTTAGCTACATTGGCCTATGATCGTAGATCCACTTTAGCTAATGCAACTCGGGAAGAAGCTGCTAAGATCCCGAGGTTGGTAGCTACAAGAATGCCTGGCCATCTCACAAGCTACGCACCTCCTTGTTCCGTAACGGTGGCTAGAAAGCTTTGGAACGGCTGTGTAGCATCACATGATACCCGAAACTAACGATTGTTGGTAGAACAGTAGGGCATAGAAGCAAACAACAACAACAATCGGTCCAACAACGCGAGCTAATCTTGGGGTCGTTAGAGGAAATCGTTAGATTGACTCGAAGAGGGCTATTGAGTAGGCCAGCGAACAGGGTTGTCGGGTCAGATTCCATAACCTCTGCTAATCTCCGAGCTGCCTTTCCTTCGGCTTGTAACAAACGCTCTAAGAGGCCATTATTTGATCGTTTACGGCCTGTTTCGGCTATTTGATGGACGAATGTGTGCCCTATTGGAGCCGTTTCCGGGCCTTACTTCTTAGTCAGATTTTGATAAAAGGTGGGGTTTTCCCTGAGTCGCCTATAGTAAGGAGCGTTGAGGCCCTTCCCTTTTCGTAACTCTCTCCATTCATTAAGCTACCTTCGGTTTCCTTAAGGTGCTCTTCTCTTATTCGTATGAGTTGTATATGTAGGAGTGGAACCTCTTGAAGAGCTTTTCCTTACCTATGTCCCTTAGCCTCTCTGTCCCTTAGCCAATCAAGCCTTACTTTACCTTTTCTTCTTTTGTTTCCTGCCCCGGTCAGCTAGGCCCACTAAGGCTAAATGATATAGTAAGGAAGAAAGAACGATTTTTGAATTGAGGCCTTTTTGAAGCTCGTTTCAAGCCGAATTTGCTATCTTAGTATGATAAAGAGAAAAGCGAGAGTTACTTATTTTATTGACATAAGCTCGGGAAGCATCACAAGCGAAGTACTCTCGTGAAGAGAAAGAAAACAGCTAGTTCAGCTCGTCATATATAGGGTAAGTAGTTCAGTGAAAGCATTCAGAATAGAATGCCTCTTTCGGTTAGCGGGACTCAGTTCCAGGCCCCCTTCTTAGTCAATGGACTGCTAGGATAAGGGGATGGTAACTTTGAAAAAATATCTCTTTCTGGTGCAATTCTTATATAGTATAGAAAGCGTTAGTTCAGTCAAGCTTTCCTACTTACTAATAATAATAAAGGGAAAGGAGTTCATCGATTGAAGTATTTCAGTATGAGGTACAACAGGGAATGTCGTCTAATACCCTGCTCCTTTTGTAGACGGGCATTCAGCATTTGCACCGAGTTCACACGGGCAGCCTAAACGCCCTCCTGTCCGTCATCTGCGATCAATGCACTCCATTTTTCTTTCTTCGGGCAGTCACGGGCTCTGTGAGGTCCTCCACAGATGAAAGAACCCCAATTCCCCTTGTTAGGTTTACCAGGCTTGTTCCCTGCTTTGGTAGCATGTTCTTCCCCTTTCTTTTGCTCCCCACCTTTACCGTTTTGTTGCTTCGAAGAAGTTTCCCCTTTGTGCGAATGAGTAGGTTTTTCCATGTAATCTACCATTCTTTCTGCAGCAATGATCGCAGAAGCCAAATCCGGTACATTTTGCCGACGAAGTTCTTGTCTAGCCCAAGGCTGAAGACCGTTCTGGTATTTCATAGCCTTCCCCACCCCCTTAAACTTGCTTTAGATAGAGAACCTAAATTTACAATCTTAATACTCAGCTTGGTAGGCTGAGTGTTCGATTTGATAGTTATTGTTTTTATGATAGGAGATTCTATTCATCCCCCATCGCCGTGACACTAATTGTACTGGTTACTGCTATTGCTAGTGCTAGTGCTGTACTGACTTACTGTACTGGTGTATTGCTAGTGGACTGTAATAGCTAGTGGACTTACAGAGCGAGCTGTACTGGTAGCTAGCTTACTAGTACTGGTGACTTACAGAGCTGTACTGACAGACAGAGCGTCTGAGGTCCTCCAGACCGAACGATTGCTATTGCTGCTTGCTGTAAGAGCTAGTGCTGTACTGGTGACTGTACTTAAAGAGCTGTAAAGGGTACTTACTTGACTGGGAAAAAGCAAGCGTCTGATCAGATCAATCAAGAGATAGGGGTCACTTCGATCGCCTAAGCAAGGACTACGCTGGCGAGTGACGATTGGCCGAGGGGAGGGCGGTGGGTGGGAATATATTGTAGCAGGGTACAAATAAGCCAGTAAAAGACGAGTAGGCAGGGTACTAAGAAGCCAGTGGGGTACGTAAATGGACACCTGGTTTTGTACTGGTCAGCTTTGGGCTGGAGATTGACGATTGACTGAGGGTGCTTTGGCAGCTCGTGGTGGAGTACTCTCTTTAAGATTCGCTCTATTATTGCCTCCTATTCTTTAGGGAAGGAAAAAAGATTCATGAAAAGCCAGGGAAATGATCCATGTTACGGAACGGGTGTTGGGCCTCCAACGCCTATAAATAGAAGCTTCTTTCAGTTTGGCAAAGGGAAGCAAGAAAGAGCTTTGAGTAGCCATGGATATCGCTAGAAGACTTGAGAGAATGGAGCAAGAAATACGTCAGGTGGAAAACGAGAAGCTCCAACGGGAGCAAATGCTGGGTGCGTTCTGGGAACATATGCCTGCTATCGATCCAATTCTCATACGAGATCGTATGCTTTTTCTCCAGAACGAAATACGCTCTCTCGAAAACAGGAAGAGGGCGCTGCTCGAAGAACAGCAAGAGCTCATTGTGCGGGCTGTCACCCGCCTTACTCCATAGGGGACCGGGGAGACTAGAAGAAATGAAAAAGTAGTCCGTCTACTCTTTGTAGTGTTTTAATGCTTTGTTTTGTTTGTGCCGGACCCGTATGCTTTGTGTGTTTGTTTGGTTTTTTGTTTTGTTAGTGCATGTATGGGCCAGAACCTAGTCTAACGTGTTCAATGCTTATTATAATATGAAAGTGGATGTGCGTTGATGTGGGTTGATGCGTTGTGTTTTGATCTAAGATTTCAATTCTTCCATGTTTCACAAGTCGAACCTACAGATCATCTTGTTTCTTCCGAACTAATAAATCTTTTTTCTCTCGAACCAACATATCCTGCCGTTTCTCCAGAGCTAACAGTTCCACCAGTGTCTCCCGAAACAACATATCAAGTTTATCCCGATCCCTCCGTATTCTCATTCGAATCGAATAAGGAATATTGAGGAACAGAGGCATCCAAATCCGCTTCTCCACCCTCACCGAATACCCATACGCATTCGCTGAAACATACGAACCAACGACGGATCCCGTTTATCCCGAATCGGAAGTTGAACCAAACGTTGTTTCAGACGAGGAATTCTCCATGTAATCGGAAGCTGAGGAATTTTATTTTTTATGGGTTGTGGGTGGGCTAGGAAGGAAGATGAGGGTTTTCCCACAAATGTTGATGGCTTTGAGTCCCCCCTATCTCTTCTCTTCAGAGAAGGAGAGGTATTGAGATTGATCATATAGAGAAGGGAGGACCTTTCGAGGGTACGGTGCCCGAACACTCTTTCTGTCTTTCTACCAGAGGCCCTCTCTTTTGGAATTGAATCTATAGAGCCCAGAACTGATGGAATTCTTGATGCCACCGCACCGTGCTAGAGAATGCTCGAAGAAGGAAAAACTTTCTGCGCTGGTTGCTGAAGTCGAGGCCGAATAAGATTTGCCTCACCTCCACCCTCCCTTGCAATTGTAAAATACCATTCGGTGCGAAAGAAAGAGGAGGATGGCTAGGCTATACATGAATGAACAGACAGTCACCCTTGGCCCTAACTTTCTTGCCAAGGCGGTGGGTGGGAAAAGATCAGTATGGCAGAGGGACTTTCCCCCATCCAAGGGAGGTGGTTATCCAAGGAAGAATGAAATTCATTTGATTCCAGCAGCATGGGATATAGAAACTGGATCAGAAAGAGATGCTTAAACATCGGCCAAGCGCTGAAGCATAAACTATAGCTGTTGGCTCGAGAGGGTGGCGGGCGGGGTCGGAAGAAGCTGGGTCAGCTCTAATTGAATTGATGAATTCCTCCGCCTGGAGCTCAACACAACAAAGCTCTGCTTGAATTCACTCACATAGAATAGAGAAAGCAGCATTCTTTAGTTGAGCTTAGCGGCAGGAGTGAGGTCTCATGGAAAGAGACCACCAACCAAATAGGAAGCTACTCAATCTTCAACTTCGGAGCGAGTTCGAGAGCTTCGATCATTAGCAGCGGTCAGGGATAGAAGAAGGAGGGTCCGCCCTAGCGCTTAAGGTGGAACCCAATGCTTCACACCAAGCCAATCCATCCGGACTTCAGACTGACATTCCGCCGGCGGAGGGAACGGACCGAGACCCTTACCTATCTTTTCCCACCCAACGCCCACCCCACCCACCGCCTTGGGTTAGTGTGAAGCTATCTATGACAGATGCCCGCTCCCTATACGCCAGCGAAACCGAGACCCGTGCCGCTACCCGCATAGACTATGTGTGCTACCGAGTCACGAGTAACGAGCTATGCTACCGAGCCTACTACAACTACTGTACCTATTTACCGATGCTACCGTTGCTCCTGCTCCTCCTGATTGACCGCACCTGCTATAGAGGGATTGATTGAAAACAAAGAAATCGGTTTCCTGCCACCACCGCACCCCCGAGAGAGGGATAGATTGGAAAACAGATCTCGCTTTCCCGCACCCGCGTTGAGGAGAGGGTTGATCACGCATGAAGCACCATACCGATTCCCGCGTTGAGCCCTTACCATGCCATGAAGCACGTTGGAGCGGGTTAGAGCCCTTACTGAGCCCGCATGAGCCCATACCGAATGCCCTTATCGAGGAGAGGGTTGTGCCCACCCCCGCTATAGAGGGATCGATTGCCCGGAAATCGGGTTCCTACCACCCGGAGGGATTGATTGATGCCAGCCAGAAAGAAGTAGGCTACGGGTAGGACCTTGTTGTTGGTTGGGACCGATGGTCAGTCTTTTTTGATCATACCATGGGTGGACTCTGCTTTTGGAATACCGACTCGACAGACTTCTCACGACCCCGAGACTAAAGTAAAATCACCATCGATTGTGAAAAGACTCTCCTTTGTGCGCTACAGCTGGCCTTGACTCAACTACTGGCCTTGACTCAACTGATCCACCATGGGAATACCAATGAGAGCCTGTTCAGTCAGATCAAGAATGATGATATTTTCTTGACTCGCGGGATAAGTAAGTTATAGGAAAAGTACACTGGCAAAAGCACAACCCAACCCATAGAATTGATTCGTTCCTTCGCTCACCAGAGCTCTCTCACTAAACTTCGTACAAAGTCTAAGAGTTTCAAGAAAAATCCATTGTTAAGCATATGAGATTAGATCCCCTAACCCCATTAATAATGATAAGTTAAAGAAATGATTCTTCCCTCTCGCTCCTGCTTATCACTACTAAAGAAAGAGGTTACCGACTCTAAAGCGATGAGACTTCATCCATTGTGCTAGAGCTCATTGGGCCTTTCCTCGTTCGAAATAAGTAGTCACTACAGACAAATCTCACTTCTGTTCTTTATTATGCGAATACTCGTTGCCTATTTCGTTAACCGAAAACCTTAGATCTCGGACTAAACGATAGATCCAATTGTCTTTGTTCGGAACTGAGCTATGCGAATTCCTTTTGAAAAGAATTTTACCCATCCCTAGGCCTACCCTTGTCTTTTGAACAAGACCTTGCTCCCTACGGCTTCACTTCGTGCTTTGTCGCTTTGTCACGTATTTAGGCTTCTTCTTTTACTTCGACCCATGGGCTTTTTTCTTGCCATACCGATCTTTCTATACCTTCCCCATCCCCCTAACAGCAGGTCATGTTTACTTTATCTCCCTTACTGGCCTTCCCCCGAGGGCCGCCCTCTGCTCTGAGCTCCTCCCCCCTTATAGTAAAGTAAGAAGAGGAACCGGAAATACAGCTTAAAGCCAATCTTTCCTGTCCTTCTTCCCTATTAAGGAGGTATGGAGTCGTCGCTTTCTGGTATGGCACGCCATTCTGCTCTCACTCCTGCCCGAGAAACCTCGTATCAGAGTTCGAGACACCCTTCCTCCTACCGTTTACGCAAGGAGTCCTTGGTTGGCAACCGCTGCAGTATCGGAAGCCATCCGACTGACAGCCGTCAATGACCGCCTTCTTGTACTGGTGTGTAATCGGTAGTTGTATTCTGAACCTTCATCCTTGTCTTCGAGCCAACAGCGCCCCCCTCAGAATAAGCCCCGCATTGGCCAGCTACTGCCATCACCAGCTTTATCGGGATGGCTTTACGCAGCTGTGTATTACCGTTTGCTAGTAACCGTACTGGACAAGAGCTAGCTGGCTAAACTACTAAACAATGGTCAGCTACAGCCATCGTTGTGACTGCACCGTAGGTTTAGGTGCCACTCGAGTAGAACAAGGATGAATAACACCAGTGGTTTCGATCATCATTATATGATATTTGTTGATGACAACGAGGAGCCCGAGCTGAGCAAGTTGAGGTCAGGTGGACTCAACTGCGGAAGCTCGACTGTCTGGTCGAGTAAGCTAATCTGATATCTGTATTAGAATCCTTGTTTCCGGTGGTCGGGTGTCGGGTGGTCGAGTAGGGCAGGGGAATATCTGTATATAATCCTTGTTTCTGTCCGGGTGGTCGAGTAGGCCAATTTGATATCTGTATTTAATCCTTCCTTCCGGGTGGTCGAGTAGGTCGATCGAGTTCAAGGAAGATCGACCGATGGTCAGGTGGTCGAGTAGGGCAATCGGATAATCGGTATTATAATTATTCCTTCCGGGTGGTCGTGTGGTCGAGTAGGACAACCATTTCTGTATTGAATCCGTCCTTCCGGCCGGGTGGTCGGGAAGAGATTCACATAGATTAAGTCACTTTTCAAGCTCGGAAGACTGATACTGTTTGCTGGGGGTGACCCAACTAGGTCAACCACGTCCCGACTCAATAACCGAAGCTGACTATCTATTTATAGGTTGGTTAGCTCACCGTAACCTTGCTAACTCAAGCAGCTTCTCTGGCCGCTCCTTCTTCTACTACTTCTGGTTTCATTGAAGAGGCTATAGTTGTTTCATGAGGGTATGGGTAAGACTTCTGTAACCCTATCCATCCCATTGAAAATATAATTAAGCAGCTAGAGACTTACTCTGACTGGCTTTATCTCTTGCTTCTGAACGAACCTCGTAAACTACTATGTCTTTCCTTGCGTAACTCCATCCCTTCTTCTATCCTCTTGACCGAATCTGTAACCTTCATTAGCAGATTCATTTTCTGTGCTTTTCCTGATCAAACTAGAGGTTACCAAGGAACCATGCATAGCACTGAATAGGGAGCCGCCTCTTGAAATGAAACACAATCGAGTTCAGTATACGAAATAAAGCGAGCCAGGTCGCCGAAAGAAAGGGCATTATGGTTGAACAAAGGGCATATTACGGTTGAAAGAGTGAATCTCATACCCGAAAGGCACGCTAAGCGGATGAAAGCCTTGGCCAGGAAAAGAAGCAGGCCGGTAGTCCCAAGACAGACCTGTGAAAGTCGACCTGTAGCGGCCGAAGGTTTTCCTTATTTGACTCTCTGGTGGGAATGATAGAAAGCAATAGTGAGAAGAGTCTCGATTTTGCATTGTCGAATTACTTGTAAACTGTCCAAGGGGGAATTCGGGGAAATAGACACAAAAAGCGGTTACCAAAAGACAGATTTTGCTTAGGCGGGAATGTAAGGCAGGCTTGTTGCAGCCTCTACCACATGTCTGCAGAGTGGTTACTAAATAGCAGTGGCACGAAACCCTCTCTATTCCCTTGAGTCTACGTGCTCGCTCAAAAGAAACTACTTGCTTGACCTAAACGGAATAGCTCCTGGATACTCTTTACGGGGAGGCATGAGACACTTGAGCTTTCGCTTTAGAAGAAGAAGAGCTCTTTCTGTTGCTAACGCTTCTCGAAGAACCAAAGCTTACTTCAGCTGTTGCCAGTGAAAGTCTCTGTTTCAAGCTCTCTCATATTTCGTATAGAAAGTAGCTAGAGGATGGATAGGACGAAGAGCGAGTTTCCTTAGTTTATTTCAAACCTCGATTACTCAAGGAATGTTAACTGAAAGCTGACTTCAGAATGGGCAGGGCAGTCTCATGCCTATCGGTTCTATTGATTGAAAGAAAGAATATGGAATTCACTCTCAACTTGTGAAGAGTCCTCGTTTTCCTTAGAGAAGATAATATGCTTTATGCAGGGACCAGCTCATGGAACCAATAGGGCTCCTGTGAGCCTCTCTGATGGGAATTCCTAATAATGACATAACATAATAAGTCCTCGGAAAGGCCCACTATTAAGACAAACAACTCTGATCATCGAAAGCCAGGCCAAGGCACACGGGTGACGGTTGACTCAATTGTTTGCTCGAGGTCCTTTGAGCGAGCAGTTAAAGAAGGCAAGGACAAAAGACAAAGCGAAAGGGAAGGCTGACAGGCCTGCTCACCCGTAGCAGATTCGTTAAGGGTCGACACAGACTTTCAACTGCAACATGGGAAACACTTCGCTTAGCGTGTCAGCTATAATAAAGGAGCTATTTCGGGGTTAAGGACGTGAGGATGGGTTCCACCGGAACGGGGCTTTCAGTCTGTTGCTAAGCGGTAGGTAGACGTTGTTAGTCGATAGTACGGTTCAACGGTTGTTTCCACGTCCCTGGCAAAGCCTGTTGTTTCAGGCCTTAGGAAAGTCGTTCTGTTCGACTCAGAAGCATGACGAGCCGTAGTCTAAAGCCTCCTGCTAAGGGACGAGATAGATTTCGCCCAACCACATACGCTCGAGCCTTAACCATTAGCTCCTTAAGAAAGCCATTGAAAAGGTACCTTAAGCATACCCTCAACCTCATGTTAGCTAGCAAGAGAAAGTTCCACTACGGGGGTATGTTACAAAGGTTCTCCTGTCGGGTGTAAAGGGAGACCCCCACTATGACTATTAAGACATAGAGGATACTTAGTCACAAATGAGGAGTACCTTACCCATAGCTTAACTCTTTTCACAGAGATAGACTGAACGCACTTCCTTCCTTAATAGCTTGGCCTTCAGCCTATTCAGTATACAGGGGAGGAGTACCTTAACCTTAGCTCTTTTAACAGAGTAATACTGCCCGGACTGTCTTCGCAACAGAAAAGCTTAGCTAGTGTCTCCCGTACCTAGAAAAGAAAAGGAGTGAGAATTCTACAAACTTGACTTTGATAAAAGAAATTGACAACTGAAAAGTGATAGCTTGACATCGCTAAAGAATAAGTAATTGACAGCAAGAACTAAGAATCAAAAAAAGGAAAGTACCAACCAATTAGATTGGCAATGTGCGCTCCTGTGGGAGTCGAACCCACCGCATAGGTGCCTTGTTCTACCGAGAGATGAACTAAGGAGCGGGAAACTAAGAACCTCTGAACGACCGAACAATCTCTGAGCTCGGTCAAAGAGAAATCAAATTCGAAATGAGCACACCGACGGACCATTAAAACGTTAAAAGATACTAAGGTATCTTAACCTTTGCTGCAAAAACAAGAAAACAATTTAAAAAATGAAAGTCTACCACTGACACATTGCTGCCTCCGCTGGAAAGCGGGAATCAATTAGCTCAAGTGAAGGGGCCCGCCTCACCACTCCCCTTCCCCTTTTCATGGAAGTCAAAAAAAAAGATGAGACTCACCATGAAAAAGGCCCGCCTTTCAGTGCGTGAAAGAAGTTCTGCTCTTTCACTGCCTTACTTTGGCCTCTCTCTAGCCAAAACAAGAACGGCTTTTAAGCCCATGGAGCAGCTGAACCTTCTCTCCTCCGCAGGCGTCCATTCCAAAACAAAATAGGAAAAATTCAACAAAAATCCGTTACTCGTTAGCAGCATAGCCAAGTATTTGACCCATATAGATAGAGTGGGGGCCGCGTTCTCTGATATCTTGTCTCACTTTATTCAAAAATTGGAGTTCCCTTCGGTCTCTTTCCGCCGTGCTCCACTCAGGGTGGGTGTCCAGCTCGTCCCGCTTCTCGTCAAAGAAGTCGATAAAGGCTTCTTTCGGATTGTAGGCGGCCTTTTCGGCCAAGGTAGGCTGCTGAGAAAGCACTTGTTGAAAAAGAGAAAAACATGAGTGTTTCAGCTCCCGGATCTGGAGATCCTTATTCTCGAGCTCGAGTAATAGGTTATACTCTCTCTGAGAGGGAGCTTGATCCAGTGTTTTTTTTATTTCAGCCCAATATCCCCCCTTTTTTTCAAAAATAAGAAAAATGCAATTGTCATTTTCGAGTTTTCCTATTCGATTCCTTAGTGACGATTCTAAGCTTGTCTTTTTATAAATTGTTTGGTGCGAAGGTCCCGCTTCATCGCGCGTCACCCTTGGGATCGAAGAATTCATCGACGTGCCTTCCATTTCCGTTTCGGAAAAGGGCTCTAACAAGACCCGCATCTCGAATGAATCCTCCGTCCACGAGGACGAGCTTGATGGCAAAGCAAGTCTTGTCCCTGACGATAATTCCCCAGGTAACATTGCCTTTGAAAGATCCGCCTCTCCCGCTAAAAAGCCAAAAATGGCTTTTCCGGCGAATCCGCAAATAGTTCCAAGTAAAGCGCTCCCCCCAAAAAAATTGAAAACAAAAGTGTTAATAGCATGAGCCCCTAGCACCGGGGCTAGCTTTCTACACATCAAAGCCCCCGAATCAAGTCCTGCCCACTGAAACAAGAAGTAAAGTGAGAATAGCAAAAAAAGAGAAGCATACTACCGAAAGAAACCATCTCCTAAGTACTCTACCCTGTAGGCTTTGTCTCATTTTGTATCTCGTAATCATTCGATTCCGTCCGAATTAACTCCCCCTCTTCCTATTGATAAAAAATTTTTTTCAAGTTTAGTTCTTTTGACGGCAAACCAACCGGTAGCGCACTTGACACTTGACTGTACCCCAAATCTCTTTTTGAAGTTCTTTTTTGTTCGGTAAGCGTACTAAAAGTCCTTGCTTTTTCATACGCTTCTTGCTGGAGAGGGCCCTATGGAGTAAAGGGAAGTGCATGAATGCTGTATGACCGAACTCGAACTCGCGGAAGTCGATCATATATATAATACGCAAATTTTCTTTTTACCCATTATGTAAGACTTTCACGAATTGAATAAAAAAACGAAAGAAGAGAAACGAGAGGAAACAAAGAAGACGAAAGATGAAGGGAGTTCTATTTGATCTACCGCCCAGGAGTGCCCTATTAGAGAAGGGCTGCAATTCTCATTGCCTTACTTTCCTTTCCAAAGCTGCCAGCACCCGGAAGCGAAAGGAGTTTAGTTTATCTCAAAGTCAAAGTAACCCTCTCCCGAAACATAACAAGACGGAAAGGAAATCGTTTCTGATCCGCTTGCAATCTGAAAGAGGGAAGCTCAAAGAGCTTTCCATACCGCCATGACCTGAAAACGCTACCGGAAAGCAAAGTAGGATTCAACAAGCGAAAAGCGGTAGAGTACCGAACGAGATTGAACAACGGCATTCCTGGAGTTTGATACGTGTCGGTTTTCCCTGGAAATACCCAACATGGGGCCTCCTTGGATAAGAACGACTATCTACTTAATGATGCCCATAAACCTTAGGTAGGTGGCTACTTATGCCCGTACGTACTACCCAGGCAGTCATACCCTTTGACTACCTTTAACACGACAGATACAGCTGACCCAGATTTAGAGCGAGCAGCAGATCGAAGAGACCCGAATTTCTAGTCATAGCCCTAAAACACGTTGAAACGTTAATCCAGTAGCACGACGAACAATTCCAGGAGCAGTAGTCGGTTCAGCATAAGAAGATGAAGCAGCAGTCGTCGGTCCCCTATATCTGTATCTGCTTTTCTCCATAGTCTTTCATTCCTCTCACCCGACTATGAACCAGGCTTTGCTGCACCAGCCAGCCCTTTCACTAGCACCACCAATGGCAGGGGAAGTAGCACCAGTAGAAGAAGTCACGGAGGTAGATAGACCAAGTCCATTACCAGATCGTCCAGCAGCAACCGGATCCACCAGCATCCGTAGCGGTGTATCTTGCACCAATACAAGACCCCTAAACTACTCAGCTGTTAACTAGTTATTTATAGGAAAAAGGATCTTGGTTCTTCAGTTCTTGACTTCAATCCAGTTGATGAGCTTGACCTAGTCGCTTACCTCGAACCTTTTGGTTCCCACGCTGGAGGAGCAGGAAGAGGTGCAGAATCTGCATAGGAAACAGACGGAGAGACTAATAAGGGAGAATATGTTGGTCTTTGATCTTCGATATCTTGGAATACGAATAGAGTTCAGAGAAGAGAGGCTATAAAATATACGTTATGAAAGAAACGTTCTGTAAAGAAATGAGCGATAGCTAAATTAGTGTGCGAAGTTAGTAAGGATCTCCGACTCCGCGAACGTAGATCGTAGACCAACCTCAAGTGCCTGATATGAATGTTTTATGAATTTCATACGGGACTACTTACTTACCTAAAGTTCACTTCTGACTTACCAAAAAAGTTTACTGAAGGAACTGACCTAAGCATAGCTCTCTCTCTCAAATAGAAATGCCAAGAAAGAGATTAGATTCCTTGGATAAGTGGAAAAATGCCTTTCATTTCTCTTTTAAGGCGTTTGTCCTACTTATAATAATAATATAAGTCCTCCAGCCTATCGAAATTCGTGTTTTTATTAACCAACAACACATGCACTTTGTTGGCACTAAAGATTAATCAATCCACAAGTGCAACTGAAGGAATTACCTCTTCTGAACCGGAACAAGAAAGAGCTCATAACCACTGCTTGTGAACAGCTCTCCTCAACTGAAGGCGCACCTACTGTTACTATCGGACCTTTCGCACTTGAATTCCAGAACTGACTACTTAAGATATTCTACCGCCGACGACTTGTTATATCCGCGATGAGAACTTGTACGCGCCCACCGTCCTTGTGGCATAAGATCCCCATGTTTCAGACAGGTTACGAAGTAATTCCTTTAGTAAGGTAGGATAATTCCGCACTCCGACAAAGGTTAGGGGAAGACCAGCATGGATGATTCTGTCCAATTTGATAGGTTGGCCGCGAAAGCCTCAGATAGATATAACATCCCACCCTTTTCGCTAACCACTGAGTGCTTCCATCCCCATATTATATACGTGTTATTGATCAACATCATTTCACCATTCCATATAGCAACAAAAACTAGCAACTGAATGGGGAACCACAGGAGCGTGATTACCAAAATCTGTAACCTGGGTCTGCCTCTTAGAACCTTTTCCATTTCCGCGCTGCTGCTATTACTAGGCGCGAATCACCTTTCAACAGCTCTCCCTATAATGATCTCAAAATTCCACATCTGCTCCTACTACACCTATTGGGAACGGAATGAGGCGATCTTGAGCATCCAATTGGGAGATAGAAGTGGGTAAAGCTTTCTGTTCGTAATCAAAGCGCCCGTGCCTTCTCTGTTTCCCTTGAGCCCCAATAAGGAATGCCCCCATTTATAACGGTGTGAGTGGTTTTGCTAGCTTCCGCCTCTAGGATCTTCTGTTGAAACAAGTCCAATTAATGGCCCAACACCCGGGGTACACTTGAACTTGCTCTCATTTGATCAACTACTCCTATGTCTCCCCTCGGCGATTCAAAGATTCCTCCTCCCCTTTCTTTGCCAGATCCCCCCATTCGAAGTGGCACTAAATCCCAGCCAGAAAGAAATCGAGTGCCCGCCACCGAGAGAGAGGGATAGATGCACCCCAGGGATTGATTGACCAGAAATCGGATCGGTGCTTGAACCAATGCTCCGATGCCGCCCTACGCCGTTCAGTTCAGCCTTTGCTGGCACTAGACGCGCTAACGCAAAGGGCTGAACTTCACTCCACAAGAATGAAACCGTTGGGATACTACTTGTGTGCTTAGTCTAGCCTTAGTACACCTATTCCTTACACCTATTTATTCCTATTCCTACCGCACCATAGAAGACTACCGTACCATATACCGAACCATAAATACCGGGAAATACCGATCATTACCGAGTGACGAATTACCGATCATCGATCAACGATCATTGCAGTTACCGCAAATCGATCAATTCGTTACTTTTCATCGGAATCACTAGCACGCAACTCGGGAAGAAGCACCGGAACGTACAACTCCTTCGGAGCCTGCTACTGCTACTGATGCTTATGATGCTCCTGCTCTTAATGATGCTACTAATGCCACTACTGTACCGTGCACCGATGCTTGAACCGATGCACAGAGCCGATGCGATGCACAGAACCGATGCCAAGAACTGATCCCGAGCACTGATTCCCTTGAGCCCATACCTGATATTCGATTCCTAACAGATACCATGTAGAGTACCTTCCATTCCCATGTGACCTAACCATTCCTAACCATTATCTACCTTCCATTCCCTTAGATCCCATTCCCTGACATTGAAATTATACCTTGAAAGTATGAGGAAAGCTCCCTGTTTGGTCTACTTTTCCTTGCTCTTTTCAATTGGTCTACTTCCTTTGTTATATTGATGAGGAATGCTAACATGTTGGGAGAGATTTAGGAACCTCAGTCGCCGGGGAGGGCGTATTTCCGAAAGACAGTCTCGGGATAAACTCTACCCGCCGCAAGCCAAACCACAAAGTGGTGACTCAAGGCGAATAAAGGCAAAGAGGATAAGTACCCCAAAGGTTGACCGTACGAAACCGGACAAAGAACGGGGAACCCTTTTGGGAGGTTGGAGCAAGAAAGACATTGCAACCTAACCCCGAAACGCCCCAAGAAAAGCTCACAGTCTTATTGAAGAGTCTTTCTACTAATGTCTCCTGGAACGATAGAGGAAATCTATCAGTAGCAGAAGACAAATCGTAGGAAAACAAATCTTTAAGACCTATCAGTCGGCGAAGAGGCCGAGTTTGGTTAAAAGTTCCGTCCATGGGTATACGCCTTAAAACGTCCATACACCAATCATGGGCCGGACGCATAAGAGCTTGCTTGAATGCGTTCGGGCATGCCCTGCATCCAACGCTTACCAGACCCCTCATCCAACAAGCCCAGTCTTCCCAATGGGAATCGACTCAACAACTGATCATCAGATAACCCTTTGACCTCGGCTACTCTCCTACAGGATTTCCAAATATACTCGAAAATACCTGCTTGAGCAGCAGCTGCACGACAGTAAACTGATTCCAGGTTTGTAACCTGAGTATACATTGACCATGGAAAGTTTACATCGTCAGGATCCATCTCACCCTTTTGAGGGTAGATGATCCGAGGAAAGAAGAAATAAGCGAACAGTGGAGTGAAGAAGTTGACTGCCCACTCGAGTAATTCATGCTTAAATGGCCAAAGGCGAGATAGAAAGTCATTTTGAGTCATACCATCCGCGCCTAAAAGCATGGCTCGATCCCACACGCATAGAGAGAAAATCTCCCACTCCATGCGGTGTAGGGGAGTCCATAACTTGTGACTCTTGCCAGAAGTCAAACTCCTAACAGGAGAAGACGACCATTGAGGTCACCACCTGAAGCCAACATCCATAGGAATGGTGAACATAACAGGTGCGTACCTTTCAGCAATCGAAATACACTTGTATCTGAGCTCCCCCAGTACTCTATCGGGGGATCCAGAGGGCTCGTTAACGATAGAGGGTGGTCGTAGATCAGCTGTCTTTTCCTCACTAAAATGGATTTAGATATGGAGTATAAGGACAGGTATAATTTAACAATTTGGTCAGCCTTATCGTCACGACGCCTGATCATCTTACGATGAAAAGCAGGTATATTCGTGGTAAACCACAACGAGTAAGCGAGATAGGGTGAGGTAAAGCCTCAGACCGGTCAAAAGAGCCTCCGTAATACCTCATCAGACAGGTAGCGGAAGCTTTAATATAAAGACCGGTGTTCAGCCACCCAGCCCTAATAAACTAAACGTGAGATCGGGGGATTCAATACGGTCTTAAGCAAGCATCTCCTGAACAAGTTGTCACCATGAAGGGCTATGTGGGAAAGACAGAGACTTGAAAAAGCAGTCTCGTCGCTTCGGTGAATCACTTGAGCCCTGAGGTGAGCTAAGCTAGGTGTGGGGCGGAAGGCCTTACTAAGAGGGTCCCTATCACGTGTCGTGCATTGTCATACGCCGAGCCGGGTTTAATAGCTTTTACGGTCAGTTCACCGACCCTCCCAATTCGAAGTTTCAAAACTACATAACAGCGCGCGCTAGCACGCAACGGCCTGACTTTACGTTTAACTGGTATTGACTATAACTGCTATTGATCTCCCATCCGATGTTAGAACTCATCAGGCAATGATAGGATTTGTTCCGAAGATGAATGGAATTTTGTTGAATTGCCTTCAACACCTTGGCAATACGACGTTCAGCAAAAATTTGAACGGGCCCTGTGGCTGTAAGCTTTAGTGCATCCTTCCCCGCCCTCAGCCCTTGGTTGGTGTTCCATTCTGTTCTTTGAGACTATGCCTTCAATTCCATTCTTCGTCTCCCTAGTCGCAGTCTTCTTGCTGGCCTCAACCCAACATGAATTTTAGAGTGCCGTGCCGGGGCGATAGGCGCGCCGCAGTCACGCATTCGAGCAAGAGCCTTTGCCTTTCTTCGCTATGTAAATAGAGGGCCGGAATAAGTGCCAGACCCTCAACAAAAGAATGGATTAAGGTAAAAGAGTATTCTTCTCAGGAGACGCTAGGCTTCGGAATTTCTCAATTGTCTTTTTTTTTTTTTTTTCGTAACGCTCATCAAGTTCTTGTTTGATCTGCCGCTGTTAGAACACCACAATATTCGTCCTTTTTGGTTTAATGCTCTCAATGGTGAATCGATCATTCGCTATCCTTTGAGTTATGAGAGGGCGGAATGGAAGAAAAGTAATGAAACCTGCGATGGCTACTGAATAACCTCCTTTTACTTTCTCAATAATAAAGCCTTTTACCTGTGTATTCGTTCGCCAAATCTTGTTCAGTTCCATCCAAGCTCGGTTTTGTCTGAATCTTCGTGGAAGAAGAAGAAGCGGTTCACCAGCCACTACATCTATGGATCCCACCAAATCATTAAACCTGGCGGCTGCTCGCTCTTTGATCAGTGATTCACCGGCCACTAGATCGATGAAGAATCTCTCCAAAATCTGCTCTTTGATCAGTGATTCACCAGCCACTACATCCAGGGATCCCACCTTATTCTCAAACCTGGTGGCTCGGTTGATTGGCACTCCTGTAGGCTCATCTTGCATACAAATTCTGGGGGTCCCAGGTCCTGCATCCACCAAGAACATTTCTTCCCTTAAGCGTAAAACTGCAGATTGTGAGGCGTTTCCACTACATAAGAAAAAACTGGAATTAGATCTTGGAAATGATCGACTCAAATAGATGCTCATCATAAGCTTTTTTTTTTCCTCCTCTTCCTATTGATCAGAAGCATCCAGCAGCGCCACGCCAGTAGAAAACCAAAACTCTTAAGGGTCTACGATCAACGGTGGTCTACGATCAGCTTACTCAAATAGGGGCGAAAGCGAGCCTTTGGCTCGCCTTGTTGGGGAGCTATTCTAAAACAGAAAAATGAAGATCGCGAAGAACTAGTACAGTTTGCTTCCGGAGTATGGAACGATGCCCAGGCCAAATATCCAGTCGTCAAAAGGGAAGCCCTTGCCGCTCGCTCAACTGCGCAAATCGATTATGCCACTTTTGAAACAAGAGAAAGAGAGTGGCCAGGGAAATCTTACACGGATGCACTCCTATGGTCCCCTCTCCTAAGCGTTATAGCTAACTAATTTATCCAATTTTTTATACACTTTTTCCTTATTCAAAAAAAGTAGATTTACGCTCATTTCCTGTCGTAAAAATCATAAACAACAGACAGACTTTTTCCAACTTTTGAAAAAACAGTGAACCAAAGCGTTGCCCCCTCCCAAGCCCCCTAAAGGCTAACCCAAGGAAGGGCCCAAGGTCTTCTCTTCGGCGGATGGGACTGCGGATTCAGATTCGGCGGACGGAGATTCGGATTCTCTAGTTGAAGCTGCTAATGCGGATTCCTCTGCTTCTACGGGGGATTCAGATGTGGATTCTGAGGCTAATGCTGCTTCATACCTTACCCGGTTCGTTGGAACCACTTCGTTCGGATCCACGGAACTACGAAGCTAGGACGGTGGGGAAGGAAAAGAGATCATATCTGTGCGTTCCCGGCCGAGCTTCTTCAAAACTCTTAGTGGGATGATATTGGAACCAACGGTAGCTTGGCTATTTCACCCACCCACTGCCCCTTCTCAATGTGGCTTAAAAGCGCTCTTTAAATGTCCTTTTCGAGCATACAAAATATTATATTTTCGCTTTGTCCCCTACCCCATAACCCTAGGATTGAGGGTTTTGTTTCCTCCTCGGTTGAGATTTGGATACGCTTATCTTCTTTATCCACTAACAATCGGAACAACATAGCATTTTTTTAGGAAAAAAGGAACCTCTGTTACTTTGGTCCATGATGGCCTTTGTCTTTTCTAGCACCGTGCTTTTCCTTCCCCGCTCCTGGGGTTTTTTTTGCCTATATATTCCCTTCCTGGTAACGGTAGATTTGTCCACCGCTTTCAGCTTCGAGCTTGGTGTCCTAGTTGAAAGCCTTCCCGTCCCCTTCTATCTCACCCTCTGCCCTGCCTCTTCCCGATCCGAATGAATTGGCGAATTGCAGCCCTTATTTTATTGATATTACTGGTAGTCTACTAAGCCCTTGCTTATGTGGACGCTTCTTGCTTCTGATGCTTCTGCTCTAGCTTTTGATTTCTTACCTAAAGTTGGTAGAACAGAGAGAGGTAAGCTTGTTTCCCTTGGTCCATCATTGGAGTTTAAACCAGGAGCACCCCTCTACTAAAGATAGAGCGTTAGCGCCCAAGCAAAGCTATACCTTTTTGTGACTCCAGCTAGCTAAAGAAAAGGCAAAAAAATTCGGATATTCGATAAGCCGAGTACAGTCGAGAGAAAGACACCCCGAAGTGTTCAAGGAGGTGGGGCGAAGGGTTTGTAGACCGTGCAATGCCATGGGGCAGACAGAAGTTAGAAATAAGGAAAGTCAGGAATGACACTCTTTTCTATAGCCGGGGGCGAGGTGAAAGAAGAGGACTTTTCCAATGGAGACACCGGCAGAGAATCCATATGGTACCCCCTAGGAGTCGAGGCACCGTAGCAGAGTTTGGTAAAAACGATCCGCGCGCGGCTCATCTTCTCGTCAGAACGCCCTACCATCACCAGGATCTACTACTCTATTTAATTAAAAATCCAACTTTACCGCTCCGTGGGCCCCAGGGCAAAGGAGTACTCATAATTAAGAATTTGAATTGCTTGGAAATGGTATGGAATTACTTTGCTTCACTTTAACAACTTCTCCGCCCTACCGACTTCGGATTGACGACTAGTCTTGATTGGAGCCAATGTACCGGCGCAACAAAGGCCATGGATCTTTCCTCGCTTGCTTCTTTTCGAAGCAAGGAACTCACCCTTTGACAACCCCCTTCAATTGGAGGGAATTGACACTGATCTATAACGACGTGTATGTTCTTTAACAAAGACTTCCCTTTGTTGATATTTCCAAGGAAAGTTTTGGGTCCCTGGCGCAAAGGCCAACCTCCTCCTTGTCTAGGAAATAGGCGTCTTTAGCCTCTAGCCGGTCTCATAACAACCTCAACGCGTCCTGGCCGAGGGCCTAGACACCCGAAGTGCTGTAGGCATGGTTTCAGGCAAGCATTAGGACTTTAGTTCTAATGAGCCGACTCTATAGGGCTGACTTGCCTGCTGAGCTTTGCCTCGCCCCTCCGCATCTGCAATCTTTCGTTCTTTATCTCCGGCCTGCTTAGTGTCCTACTGGAACCGGCTTTACTTTTTTTGCTACGGCTTTCGCTACGGTTCTCCGTCCGGGTGGTAACTATGGTTGGCGTACGTCACCCCCAAAGGCGAAGGTCGCCTAGGCAAAAGAAGGGCCTGATTGAATGCTGCGCTAAGCTTCGCTCAACCCGTGAAATGAGGGCGAATGGATGGATGGTTGCCCTCTTGCCCAGTTGGACTGGTTCGGTCTATCCCATAACCGAAGGTAGGCGCCCTTATTCTCGAAGGAATGACCTTGAGAATGGGTAAGAGGTTGAGCTTCGCTTCCTCTAATCCCAGGGGAAAATTCCTCAAAAGAGGATAGGAATGCGTGTGATGTGGAGTGGCCCAAGAGGATGAGACTCGGTCATTCTCCTCTGGCGGATGATGGCCTTCCGTGCGCGGATTCAAAGCATCAAAGTGAAAGAGCTCCCCTAGGGAAGGGGAGGGCCCTGACTCTCCCGGCCGTGCCAATCATTGTGATTGGCCGAACGCCCACGGAGCGGTAAATGGCGAGTGGTAATATCATAGTGTTGAGTGACTCGGGCTGTACACGAGAAAGGTGCTTTAAACATTTTATTTTCCACGGGAGCAAGTCTGTTGATAACTGAAATAAGGCGCTCTTAGCCCACCTCCTCTATAAAGTCAAGCTATATTTTTAGGCTCTGGCACTTGTAGCGCCCCGTCGCTGCGTTAAGGGGAAACTTGTTTCCCGCGAAAGACTAAAAAAAAGAAAGTAGGAACGGTCGTATTCATGCTTACTTGGCAATCGTGAGCTCCTTCCTTCCTCCGGCCCTTGGTGACATCGCTAACGAACTGAGCCCTGACCTTCGAACCTCCCATTCCTAGGGCTACAATAGAGTGTCGATTGACTTAGTTATAGGCGATTTTCGTGAGTTTGACAGAGATGGCGGGTATGCCTAGTTTCGAACCTTGTCCCAAGGCGGCGATGAAGTAGCCTAACCGTTCACCCACCAGTATGAATGGACACTGAGTCTAACTCTATTTGTTCTTGCAGAGCGAACACTCCCTGACGGTTAAAGTCCTGGTAAGGAGTCTCGAACGAAGGAAGGAAGATGAGGCTAAACAGTAGAATATAGTAAGCATAGAGCAAGCTGACTTTCTAGCCCACTAGAAAGCCAAGCGGGGGAGAGCGCGAGGACGCGCGCAAAAAGGTTGTACGGTTGGTGCGCAAGGATGCGAGCTTGGCAAGCAAGCTACCTTGATCCGGGAAGGAATGAATGGTAAGCCTGCCATTTCTAAAAAAAGAAGAAAGAAGAGCCCTATTTACCGAGAGAGGCTTCTCCCGGGCCATTCATATCATTAAGCCTTTCAATAGAGACCCCTATTATTTCTCATCGGAGTAAGGGGAATAAAGGTGAGAATTAGCCAACCAGAGAAAAGGTCGCCCACCCTCACCCGTTAGCCAACTAGGCTTCGATGCGCGGGGGGAGGGAAGGGAAAAAGCATTAGTGCATCGTATACCGTGCCGGTCGAGAAACTGAATCTCAGCCAATCACCCGATTAATCATAAAGATCCAATCTCAATAATCTTACTCTACTACTCTATGAAAGGGGAATCCAGCTTGTACCGATACAACTCCTACTGTCGAGAAAGCGGATTCATCGGTGGGAGGGGAGAGGCAACGAAGCTCTCCCTGCTCTAATGAATCTCTCGACCTATTAGTGCATAACCGGTGTATCGATTAGAAACTAACCCTAATCCCAAGCGCTCCCCTTCATCGCGAGTGGTGAAGCGACCCCTTTCTAAGCGAACCCTCGTTTCTGTTAGTACCGGTGTTGGTAATACGTACACGAAGAATGGTTGACTCTTCTCCCTCTCCCTATCCAACGAAGCAGGGTATTTGATTAGCCGACCTACGCTAGCTTTCTCAACCCTAGGTTTAGTGAAAAGCGCCCTTTACTCTATGGAAAAAAGCCCGTTCTTGAATGACCGGGTTGGGAATTAAATTATGGTATTGATCAATGACATGGGAAAGCAGCTCCTACTATTGGTTTGGTTGGGGGCAGCACCCTGGCTTATCGGATCCTAGCTCATCTATGGAATCGTATCTATCCCGGAAGCACCTCCCTATCTTCGGTAATGACTCTATCTAATGACTGGAAGCGCCTAACTCGTATCCTTACTAACATGTACTCTAAAAAGCCCGCCTTTAAGTAAGTGGCTCGCCTCTCGTTTCTCATCGAATGGAAAATGATCCCTGGTTCTCGCCTCGCATCCCTGCTCCGGTTCTGGCCTCGGATCCGTCGTATAGAGCCCCCAACTATTTATGGTTTATTGATCAGTATCGCGTGTCTGATCTATCGAATGTGGACCTGATCTATTTAATGTGGAAGTAACCGGTCTTGGAGTGGACAGTGCCCTTTACTGGAATGAATGGATCGGAGAAATATGGATAAAAGCCTAGTTGTTAAAAGGTATGTAATGAGATTGAAGCCTCGGTTCTAAGCCTCCCTCCTACGAATTGTAAGCCTGGGTTCGATAGGAGCAGCATCCCCAGTAATCTTCGGCTTGGTGCCTTCTCCAAAAGTGTAAAGATGTGAAGTGGTGGAGAGATAGTGGGTTCAGGAGCGGTGATACGTAAGAGATGGGCAGGGTCCCTATTAAATGGAGTGGCTCTCTCCTATAAAATGTTTCCATTGAATCGATGCAGTGTCGCCTTGAATCAGCGGGATTTGCGTTGAGATCGTAGTGCTTGTGTGCTCGTATGCGGCACGTCCCTCGAAGCAGTGATTCTATTGGTATGAGTGGCTCCTCGGTATCAATCCCAATAGTCGCGCCCATCTATTCAATGGGACTGGTAATTTCCCCAGTCATCGGCATCTACAATCTGTTCCTCGCCCTCCATTCTTGCGAGTCTATCTACCCGGTAAATACGGGTGAATATCGGTTCCGAGTGTTTCTATTACAAATCGGCAAGACAGTCTCTCGTGTTTCCTTCTACTGTGTGTCTATATCAATGGATCGACTGTGTATTGAAGGGAATAGGGTGTAAGATGATAGGTCTTTTCCCTATAGCAGGTATTGTGCGATCTGCATCTAGTCATTCCCTGCCATGTATTCCGGTGAATCGATGCCCGTGTTTCAACGTAGGTAATGAGATCGGGAGTGTCTCCCTGATCGTAAAGCCAGATCTATTCCATTCCGTGGGGCAATCTATTGTATTCTGTTTTTTCAATCCTCCAGTCATCGGCATCTATGATATGTTCCTCCCGGATAAGGAAGCGATCGGATCAGAGAAAGGAAGAATCGATGGATCGTGCCCTCATCTAAAGCCCAATAATAGCGGTTCCCATCATAGTAAGAGGCGAATCTTCATGGTGGAATTATCGATCGTGAGCCTAAGGGGATCAGAGAAATATAGCTCTGTTCCTGCCAATCTCTTCTGCCCAATCATCCGTTCCCCCCAATCCGTTCTCCCCTATCAGTTTTCCCCAATCAAGCGAACCCCTTGAATTAGCGGTCCGATAAAGGCGTGATTGTGTAAGGGGTGTGGGTTGAGAAAGAAGCCCATGGAGTAAAGGCGGAGTCCCTTGAGATCGAATAGAGAAGTGCTGGATTATGGATCGTAAGCGCACTGGTTAATGGGAGAAGTAGAGGGATCGGGTAAGAGGTGATTGCCCTAGTAATTGTTTGTCCCAGTAAAGGGCAACCCGCTTATCTATGAATGGAATTGCGTCCGATGATCGGAAATCTGATCTATTGGCCGTTGTCCCCTATTAAGAATCGAGCCCCCTCTCTAAAGCCCATCAATCCTAAGGCCCTTACTAGCGGAGTGAAGGACTCGTGCTATCCGGAGAAGAGGGAATGAATGGATGCTTAGTAATGGATCGACTTGCCCTATTCAATAGTAATAGTAAAGGCCTTCAATCTAAGAGAAATCGATTTAATGAGGCCTTCTCTTCATGGCTCACCCTTCTCTTTGCTTACCCTTCCTCCCGCAGGAGTGCTTGGTTGGCTATCGCTGCAGTATCGGGAAGCCATCCCCGACTGACAGCAACTGATGACCGCCTTCTTGTGCTACAGATGCGTTGGTTTGAAAAGTAGTTCCATATCTTGTTCATCTTGATTCAACGCCCCCTTCAGAATAGTCAAAAAACCTCCACCGCATACAGGACATCAAAAGGCCGGGCACTGCTATTAATCCCACATCCGCTAGATTGAGGGTAAGCTTTACGTAGCCGTGTATTACCGTTTGATGTTTGTCTGTTTCAGTTGGAGTTATTGACCTTGTACTGGGAAAGAGCTGGTTGGCAAACTTGGTACCTCTCTCGCAGAAAGAGGCCCAGAGGTTTTGAGAATCTCGATTACTTAGTCGATGAAACGCATCAGCATTTTCGATCATCATTCTACGTTATTTCTAAAAGACTTTATAAACCTTAACGGTTCCAAAATAACTAAACAAACAAACATTAGAATTAGTACTACAATTCCTGGGTACATTGCACAACAACCTATGGAAGGTTGGTGCGGACACTTCCTGCCCGCTCTAGCCATACATAAAAAGCTAGGAATAATGTTCAGATTACTTTGAACATTTGATATCCTCTAACTGGGATATCCAGTTAAGTCACCTACCGCTCCTGATATTAGCATAAAAAGGAGGAGACTTCCTACGAGACTTGCAATAGCCGCTTTTCGGGACATGTATTCGTGTAAGGGAAATTCCTCCTGGGTAATCCGAATAAGGTCTTTCTTTTTTTATTACCTCTTCAGCTTGCTTACTCATATCTAACGGATCAAAATGAGAATCCATAAAAAGACTTGGTTCAAGAGTAAGCATTCTAAATTGGTTAAGTATATCAAAAGACCAGAAATCGTACGACAACCATATCAGAGAACCGATTGTCAAGCAAATGTAGAATCGCCTAGTTATTTTGCATAAAGGGAAATAGTCTTTTGCATATTCCCAAGTAGCCGGGGGAAACCATACATTGCTTTTCAATAGTATTTGCTCTGGCATTTTTTTTGCCTTAAAAGATTTCCCAATCCCTGTTCCGGAGAGTAGAACGGGGAGGCTTTCCTTTTCAAATAAATAAGGGAATTATAGACACTACTTGTACCGATAAACGTCTTCATTGCCTGCATTTCTGGTTTGATAGTAACCGGGTTTAGCAGTTTGAAGTGTCTCCTCTATGAGCTACTGAGCTCACCTGCCCGCAAGGGCGCGCTAGGGAACTGGATAAGGGCTGCCAGCTTCAGTAAGTGGAGTGAGGGCCTATCGGGTGATAGGCCCTAACGTCGCGCCTTACATATTGAACCCCACATATCGGAGTAGTAGTTCCAGCGGACCTAGATAAAAGGGGGGATTCAAGTTTTTGCTGATATTCGAAATATCGGTAAAAGTGCCGGGCAATAATCTTTTGAGAATGAACCGCTCTATGAAATTCCCCTACCTTTATGAAGAATCCGATTCGTCACTCCCTCTCCCTTCTCTAGTATATGAGAGTAGATGCTTACAGTGTAGTCTCTCTCTCCGTGTCGAAAGGCAGTGAGGGGATTCGAGTTTTTGCTGATATTCGAAATATCGGTAAATAGACCTTATTACTTTCCCGTGCGCCTAGGAATAAACTGATATTCGAATGTAGGTAAGTGATTCGATCAGTGAAGCACAGCCCCTACTATTACTAGAGGAGTTGGTTCGTTTCCCGCTTGGATTGATAGATAGTTGGGCGAGGCTCCGAAGGAGTAGATAATATCTCTCAGTAAGTGATTCAGTCTTGCCCGCACTTAACTCACTGAATGTAGGAGCAGTCAACCACTCTCTCCCGCACACTAACTAATTACTGGAGCGCTTACTAACAGTGGACAGTTATTGAATTCGAATACTATTATTGGCTGGCCTGGCCCTCCCTTACTATTCGAATGATCACACCCGCGCCATTGATATAAAAGTAGAGCTAGCACTTATCGGATAAGAGGGAATTCCCTTTTTATAGATGATCTCTTAATATACGTGAAAGCCTTGTTCGTATCGGGCGCACATCTCTTCAATAGTAGGTTTGGGCCCACGTTAATAGGTAGATGATGCCGATTCCCAATTCTTTCTCTGGGGGAGAAGGCCAGGAATTCTTGATCGACCAGATAAGGGAGAAGTAGAATGGCAAATGCTTCTATTAATCGGATAGTAGGTTCATTGCCAGCCCAAGAAGCAGATAATAGAAGAGGGGCACTCGAGAGATCCCCGCCTCTTAAGAAGAAAGGCGTCTTTCTCCCGGGGCAGATAATGGATGGCACTCAAGAGATCCTCGCCCAGCTAATCTCAAGCATAAAGAAGCGAGGAGCTAGGAAGTGGCAAAGCTGTTTTCAACGAGAAGGCTGGAAAGGGAAGAAAGGATAGCTTGGATTGAAGAGCATGTTGTCTTATGATTGGAGTAGGTTGGAAAAGGCCTAATACGTAGATAAGCCTTTCGAGCATGTTGGGAGAGGCCGGATCGTATCCAAAGATAAGGGAGCTTGATCGAGTCACTTTGCCTTATATATGGTGAAGCAATTTGGAGCATTATTGATCAAGCCTATGAGGGGATTCGGTTGACGCCATTTTGCATCTATGTCCGAAGCCAAAAATGCGACTTATTGATCGAGCTCATAAGGAAAATCCTCGATGTCGCTTTCCCATATATGGTGAAGCCATTTGGAGCATTCTTTATCGAGCTCATAAGGGGAATGAAGTCGAGTCACTCAAATAGCGGGGTTCCTTCCACATTCGAATGATTGGCCCTACTATTCTATAATCGATGGGGCCCTGCCTCTCCTTTCTCTTCATAATAATTCTGGCGCCTCGTGCCAGTTGGAGTGGTCAATCACCAAGCATTGATGGCTCCATCAAACATGTGTATTTCTCGGTCTCGTTGCTAAGGGTTTTGTTTCGATGATTCTAGCATTAGTGTGAGATTGTATGCCGCCTCTTCTCGTTCTTGATTTCTAGCACTAATAAGTTGGGATGTAGCCGCCCTTGTTCTGTCGATCCCTGGCACTAGTAGAAGCCCTGACTGGCCCTACTATTCCATAATCGATGGGGAGAATCCAGTTGAGCATGTTGTCTTCCCCTCCTTTGCTGGCCCTTTTCACCCCCCTAACGGGCCTCGCCCTACCTTTGAGTGGTTTCTCGCCCTAGTGGACGGAAGATTGCTTCTACTTCTTGAGCAGGCCGCTTACAGCCTATTGATGTCGATCGAGTTCAAGCGCCCTACTATTCTATCAAGCTGGCTAATACGTTAATAATAGACTCGACTCCTCCTTCTCATGAATGCAATTTCCAGGTGGGAATCAATAAGCAGTTTTATGCCAGAGTGAGTCGACTTTTCTGTCTGTCAAGAAAGCGTGAAATGAACAACCGAATGCCTTATTACTAGCAAGAAATAGTTGCATTTGCCCTACGATTCTTCATTCCTCTCCTATTATCTGATTCTTCATTCCTCTCCAAGATAGATAGACTGGAAAGCAAGCTATATTGGTTGGATAGATGCCTTCCAATCTTGAAATGGGAGGGGGGGGCCAATCTCTCATGTTCCGCAATCAATAGTGAAATCGTGTGATTCCATTCAATAATAAGGTGGAAGAATCTTTCCAAGGAGGGATGGAAAGGCGACTATTCTTCAAGAATGAATTCCTGACCTATTATTGCTGGGGTTGGAAAAGCACTATGGAATTATGTCTATCCAATTAGTAGGTTGGGCTTTCGAGTCTGTCTCTCATGGATGAACGTTCAAAGGGCCAGGGCCAGGAAAGCTTTAGCTTTCGGGAGTGGGTGAAATCGAGTGAAAGCGGGCACGAGATGGATCAAGTTATTACGTATTAATGAAGAACGCCCTCACAAAGAATAGCGAATGAAAGGGCTATTTGATTCCCCCTTATTGAATAGTAGGGCTTCTCTTGAGTCTCATTCTTGATCGACCCCCTCTCGGTAATGAAGTCGACGTGCCGGCCTCTTCTATTCCGGCCGGGGAGTAGGTTTGCCGTCTATATCGATTTCTTGGGGAAGCGGCTCACTATTACTTTGATGTCGATCGAGTGACCTTTCTTCGCCGGGCCTAATACGTAGATAAGCCGGCACGAGCTCTTACTCATTGAATTCTGTCTCTCAAGTTGGGCAAATTGAAGGAGTCGGCCAGGCTTGATCTCGAAGAATTGATTAGGCCGGGGTTGATCTTTAAGGGAGAGATCTTGATTGCTTGAATGAGGCTTATTAGTTCAAAGTGATGCCGGGGAGGGGTTTACCACTGAGAAACCTTTCTCAGGGGTCGGTTTATCAGCTATGTCGAACAGAAAATAGGATCATTCGAATGATTGGAAAAGGAAAGGTCCTCTCTATTACGTATTAGGGTTGGAGAGGCGGATCCAGGCGAAGAATAGTTAAGGAAACGGTTGATGGAGAGCCTCGGGTGCATTACTGAGAATCCAAGCGTCTCGTCGAAACCATTCATCCAATGAGATAATAGTAGGATTGCTTGAATGATTTCTATTTCTAGATGAGGGAGCCACTCTTCCAGTGATAGGGAGGCATACCAGTGAATAGATTGGGGAGAAAAGGCCGCTTATCAGAAATGGGAAGGAGGAGCCGGGCCCGACATCTATCTATCTATCTAGAAATCTATGCTTCGAATTCCACTCTTAGTAGGGTCGAGTCTACAACCCGCACTCAATGGAGAGGGCCATGAATTGAGGGACCCCTGATTTGAGTGAGGGAGCCAACATAAGTTATAGGATAAGTTGTCCCGAATCCAACATAAGTTGCTCCTTCACTATGAATCGCGAGGGAATGAGTGCAAGATGGGTTATAGGATAGGTTGTACCTTTGCCAACATAAGTTATGAGAGGAGGGCCGATTAGATGCTGCGAGAAAGAGGGGAGATCAGGCATTCATCCCCTTAGATGCTGCGAGGAATCCAATTAGATGCTGCCAGAAAGAGGGGTGAGCCACGAGAGTTAATAGATTGATTAGGCACGAGTGTCACTCCACCAACGAGAAAGAGGGGCGATTAAACAATATTGAGGGGTGAGCCGCTTCGAGGAGAAAGAGCAGGGATGCAACTAACAACCAGGAGTTACCAGAACCGAGATCCAGGGAACGGCTTTCCATCGATTAGCAATGCACGGAAGAGGAGATCGATAACCAGAGCAGGGGGATTCATTACCGGTTATAAAGATGAGAACGGCCAGACTCATTATCCACGGATTAACAACTCGCATGCTCATTCAATAGTACGGGCATTTCTTAATAGTAGGGGCGAATAACGCTGAATCACTCTAAAGCGGCAGGGGGAATCAATAGTACGGGGAACAATTCCAATACCCATAATAGTGGGTCGTTCATCTAGAGAAGGGGGCCCTTACTATTATATACCTATTAACAACCTATTCCCTGCCTCAATTAATAGAGGGATCGAGGAGAAAGGGCAGGCATCAAACCGATCAGCTAGTCTGCATACGAGTACGAGCTATTACCGGAAAGAACTATTAAGAATAGAACCTCATTCCCGGAAAAGAATAGAAGGGAGAAGGGCGAGAGATCGATGCTGGGTTCGGGTTCATCAACTGGAGTTGTTTTCCCTCAATCAATCACTAATCTGGGTCACCCGCTTGTTAATGTAGTCTTTCTCCCTCGACTATGAATCCCAGGTTCTAGCCCAACCCTTTAAGTGGAGTGGAATCTGGCAACCAACCCTTGAATCGGAGGTTGGGCTTTCTCCCTTTCCCTCGCAACCCTTGGAGTGGATTTGAACCCGGACTTGAAGTGTTGTATCGATCTCTTGTTCGCGTCCGTCAATCTAATAGTCTCGAATCGATCTAAGGCAGAGACACCCTTGGTTCTTCTTGATCTCTAGCACTACTAGTTGTTAACCCATATACAGATGAAAGGGTGATAGAATGGAAAGTCCCCCTAGCATGAATAGTCAATCGCAGCTCCCTCCCTTTTCTATGCAAGGGCCAAGACGGAGCAGGGGAAGAGTTATTGATTGAGAGGTATCGATTGAGTGGGCAACACGTAGCAAGGGAAGAAGCAGCTCGCTCCCTTATCTCTTTAGCTGGTTCTCTCATCGCAGCTCGCTCTCTTATCTAATTACTTGAAGCAGCATCGCCCCTATATCTCTTTCTGGGCAGCATGCCCCCTATATCTCATTCTGGATGGAATGACGCACCCAACCGTTGAAGCGGTCGATCATCCATCTCTAGTTGTTAATACGTGGATAGATGATCTCTAGCAATCACTAGCGAGAATGGAGAGAGCAAGCAGTCATAGGAGTCGGTAATTATCGAGCTATCAATCCATCTAAAGGGCCGACCCCCCTCATCTATTTAAGGCCCACCCGCCTATTTATTAAAGCATGCCCCCTATTTCTCATAAATCGCTCCTAATCGATCGTAGCTCCGTCCCCCCTATTCTATTGAATGGAGAAAAGCAGCATCTAACCGGCCCGCCTCATCTATTGAGTGGAGAAAAGCAGCATCTAAGCTCGTCTCCCTGATCTATAGTTGTGGATAAGCGGGTGGGGAAGTTGTTCTCGCCCTCAATCCAATGAATCAATCCCGGGTTAAGGTGGGAGTTGTTATTACATATATGGATGTAATCTCGCAACCCTTTAAGCGGGAGAAGGAATTGACTCGTCTCGCTCCATCTCATCGATCTGGTTAAAGCTCCCTCATTCACAGAAGATCTCCCCCCTCAATAATAATCTTAATGTCGAGCCGTCGCCCCTATTCTAGTCAATCGGAGCTATCAATCATCGGAGTAATAGTCAATGGCAGCAATCCCCCCTTGTTATGGAATGCGGCTATCAATCGCGGTCAATCATCTAGAAAGGTCGAGTCGTTAATGGGAAGCGGCTAAGAAAATGGATTTGAATAACACGAGAATCTGTTTTACGCTGGGAGAGGAAGATAACTATGGAAGCTTGAAACCGAGAGGGAAACATTGTCCAAACTAGCCATTAGTTCGTTCATAGAAGTACTACAGAGTAATATGATCTCACCACCCTGTTTGGGAGGGGAGGCAAACCAATGCAAAATTTTGATTGATAAATTCGGTCTATGATTCTATCAACAACTTCGAGTTTCATTTTAAAAATTGCTTTATCACTATGTATTTGGGGGTCTAACGACAAGCCGATTTCTGGATTGCGCCTATGACCAATCCAAACAGTTCAAGTAGAGTCTCTAAAAAAGAGATTTTGCACTGAGCAGATTTACAAGATCCAAAACCAATTCCTATCTCTGGGTTTCTATAAGCCCGATGCTCTTATTGCAGCAACTCCTACCTCGACAATAACAAGAATCGGGGTGTTCGGATCGGAGTCGTGTTTCCATCCCACCCCCAATTCATAATAGTGGGAGGGCAGGAGGGACGGGTTGGATCAACGGAATGATTGGTTCGGTGCCTTACTATCCAAATATCACCCTTGGCAGGGGCCTTAGTAACAATAGAATAGGGCATCAATCAATTCGTTCAATCGGTAGAATCTGCTTGAAAAGAGGAGAGGAATCGAGAAATAGAAAGATGTTACCCCTTTCCGGGGGGCGATCTATCCATTTGATTCCCGCCCCCATGAATGAAGCTTACTATTGAATGCTCGAATCAAGACGCTATTCTTCTAAATAGGCAGGGCCCGGGGATTGTCTACTAGTTGCCTCTAGAGAGAGGGGTGGGCCTTGACTAATAATGGAGGGGTGTTGTTGAGGTGGACAAATGGGTTGCTCGAAGTAGGAGAATCATTCATCGAAGGGGTTAAACCACCTATTACGCACACACACGTAGGCTACTCTGAAGAAGCTTTGCTCCCTGCCTCTCACCCGAGAGTCAGTCACTCCACTCTCTAAACTACTTTAAGTGGATGTTCAATAAACAACCTATTACGCTCAGGGCCGGGTTGACTGACCAATGCCGGAGACACAGCCAGCTCTATCGCTCGGGCTAGCTACCCAGCTATCCCTTCGCTCTGCCCTTTCCCTCTCTCTTCCCGTATATAAAGGCCCGTTGAAATGTTATATTTCCCCTATTCCCCGTGTAACACTCAACCCACTGCCACCCCAGAAGCGTTATCCCTTCCGGGGCTCCTATTCGAAAGAACCAGCTATCCATTCCGCATTCCCCACCCACTGCAGTTCAGATGGCACAGAGAACCATGCCATTCAGACGAGTTGTGATACGTACGAACGGTGTAGAAGTTCTCTTCGTGTGGTTCCGAATCCAGCGCCTAAGCCAGTTGACCTGGGACCAATTCCGGGGATCCAGTTTGATAGCCATAGCTGTATCCTGTGCACCCTACAGCATACCTTCCAGTGGTAATAGAGCCATTACCCCGTGGTTGAGGAACCTGAACTCCGCAAGCATAAGAGACATAAGTGGTAGCCCCGCGATCCGTTCACGAGACAGAATCCGTGTGACCGGCTACTACATAAAAACCGCCATCCGTAACTACGTGACCATCAAGCTATGCCCACAGAGCCCTAGAAAGTGCATCTTGCTCGGATGAACCTTCTTCATGAAGGAGCGAGGGGCGATAGCGAAGGCGTGATACCGGCCCATAGAAGAAGCAAATGTTATATCAGCCGGTCGGACAGAAGCACGACACCCACCATAGAACAATCATTAGAAGATGCGTTGCCCCGAACCAAACATGAACACTCATGAAACCGAGAGTGCGCCCAGTGTAGGCTTGTGTAGCCTGTGCGGAGAAAGCTCTTCGAGCTAAGCTTTCTCACCCATCATGCATATAGAGCCAAGAAATGGCATTGGGACAACCTTTGCAGTGTGCAAGAATTCCATACCGAGTATGACCTGGAAGTCATCCATAGGGACAGCCTAAAGATTGGTCACTTAGAAACCCAAACCCAGGGTGGTCGTAGATCAGCTGATGTTAGGCTTGCCTGTTTCTGGCCTATGATCTGTCCTGGCTGTCGATAGGGGAGTTAACCTCTTCGAGTGGCTAGGTTACAGAGAACTTCAGACAAGGCTCGTGGGCTTAACAGCGCCACTCGCAGGTTTCGAGATAGGCTTTTGGGTCTCTTCAGCTTTCGAGTTTGAACAACAAGGAATCGGCTTTCAAGCTTCTAGGCTTGCGTGAGGCTTTCGAGAATATCTGCTTGTTTGAGGGAAATCAAAGAACAAGGTATTCACTTACTTTAGCTTTAGTGAATTCCCACTGCAATTACAATCCCTTGCTTGTGTGTGTTGCTTTCTGTCTCACATCGGCATTGGGTTTGTGTGAAGCTTTGGCTTTTAGTCAACAAATGCAGGCTGCTTTTCAGTCTGACGAGTCCGTCCTTCAACAATTTCATTGCCTGGCCGGCCAGCCCCAGCCTATGATAGTTGAGTTTAGCTGCTCTTCGGCTTTCGAGAACAGGGCGTACTAGTTGTTGAGAGCGAAGACTAAGGAACCTACTAAAGATAGGGTCCCGGGGACTCATTCTGACTGAAACAAGGCCAACTGCAACTCGATTGGAGGAAAGGGCTGCAAGGTGACCCCCAAAATCCCAGCTAGTTTGGGCCGGCACTATTCATTCTTCGATTCATTCGAACGGGTAGGGTTTGATTTGCTTTTGCTCTAAATTCCAGCAAGGTGTTTTGAGAAAGAAGAAAGAAAGGCAATGAAATTGTTTTGTTGTAGAAACATGAGCAGCCCGGTCACGTTTGTTGAGCTCCTTCGTCCGTGTTATTCGCAAAAGGCATACTTTCACAAAGGTGATTCAAGTTGGTGGGATGGGCTTCCTCCTTGGACAAGCACGGGGCTTAGTGAAGTAGAACCGGGGGTCGCGCTGCTTGCTCGACGCATCGTTTCTTTCAACCTTATTAGCTAGTAGGTAGGACGGGGCTCTCATCTGCACGTTCGATACAGCTTCCTGTACAACAGAGCGTTAGAAAGGGCCCTATAGCTGCCCCGACACGACGATACATCGTCAATTGGCAACGTAGACGGTGGGAATATTCGATCCCAGGGAACCATCACAAGGACGGCCTTACTCGTTTAGGGGGGGGGAACGTCGACGACTGGGAAGCGGAGCCTAAGCCGTCAGGAGGGTTACTTGAATTGAAGCCTAGGAGAAGCGCGCAGGCTAACCTATTCAATAGAGATGAATAGCCAAACCAAGCCAGCTGGTCAATCTCTGAGATCTGATCGGCGACCGGACCACCTATATTGACTGGTGAACACGGACCCGTGAACGAACAATACGTGTGAATGAAGAACAACATGAATGAGTTATGGGAATTGGTACTTCAGCACTGATATGCATCTCCGCATCTTTAGAATCGGTAACCGGATTCTTTCAGGTCCTAATTCAGGCGGTGGGAAGTGTTCCCGATTGATGAGGCACATATCTCTCTTATATACAAAATACTAAAAAAAGAAAGAAAAAAAGATTTATATTCATTTTTGAGATTAGGGGCATCACCTTTTCCAATGATCGAAGTGATCAGAGTGATATAAAATTTCTATTATATCAGATGGGGGACAAAGGAAGAAGATGTACTGACGAGATACGACTGACTTATATAAAAATATAAATAGGTGCTGCTCTTAAGGCTTCTTAGGTAGGCCGGCCGGCCTACCAACATAGCTACGTCTGATGGGACAGAACGATTTACCGATGGAAAGCTCCTATGGTTACGCAGCTACTAATGTGCTTCCAGTTGTAGATAATGGTTGCTCCAATCCAACCAGTTGATCCTAATGCTCGGCCGATGATGGGAAAGAAATGAGATGGAGTAATAGTGACTAAGCTACGTAATAGGGCTCGACCGAGAAAGCTTTACCGAAACCATGATATGGTATCAGAGCGGGAGCTCTCTTAGGGTTTTGGTCGCCGCCATCAAGAAGAAAAAAGCGCCATCGATCCTGCAGAATTCGTTCATTCTCCGAATGCCTTCTGCCGTTTAGCATCCTTGCGATCTTGTCCTAATCGCTGGTAAGTCTCCTTATTGCGATCCATGTTCCATCGCGACCTCCTTTCTGTCTTTTTGTGCTGAAGAAATTGTTGATCGAAATCCATTCCAATCGATCACAGCGCTGTCTGAATCTTTCCATCAAAAGCCCTATTTTCTTTTCCTTAGCGCTATTCTTATTTTCTTTCTCCTAATCGATCCTTCAAACTGCTCATCCGCTGTCTTCTCGTCTCATCGATCTGCTCATTCAGCGCGGGTTCAACCTCTTTTCTTTCCTCCAAGATCCTTTGTTTGATCAGCCCCTTAGACGTAAAGGGCCTATCAAAATCTCTCAATCGATCGATCTTTCTTCTTTCTAGCGCAAATCAATAGCGCTGTTTCACTTCGATCCAGTTATCATTGATCTTCTCGATCCCTGTTCTTTTTCTTCCGATCTGCACATCACAAGTGATGCCTTTCTCATCGAAAACCTGTCATCGAAAGACTGTTATCGAAAGCCTTCATTTCATCGCTGTCTGTGTTCTGCAATCGCCCCTGTTCTTTCTCTAATCTCGACCTATGGCATCTATCTATATCCCAAATCTCGTCACCATGAAACTTGATAGCTCCAACTTCATTCTCTGGAAGCTGGAAGCTTACTCTGGTCCGCAGCCAGCAACTTCTTGGATATCTTTTTGGGTCCGCCCCCGATTTTTTGAGCAAACTTCTACTGCCTCTGATAGTTCGACGTCAAAGACTATATCAAATCCAATCCAGCAAACGGAGGAGCGAGGAAACCAGCCTTGACGGTCTCTTTACAGACCCTTGCTGTTGAATGCACTAGATCCCCGCTACAAGAGGGCGGCTTGTAGAGACTTCGACAAAATGGATTGAACACCAACCCAATGACTGTGCTTTCTCTTTTAGAGCCCGCAGCGGCTACACGACGAATAGATTCTTCCTCCTTTGGCTCTGGAAGAGGGAGAGAGATTGATCAGAAAAAAGAAGAAAAGAAGGATGATCGTTTTTTTTATGCAGGTCATTCAGGCACTAAGAATTCTGACTCAAAAAGAAGCTCTCTATTTTAAAAGGTGGAGTTTGCGTTCTTCACATCCATATCATGGGATGAACGAATTCGTAGCCATTGGTGGTCGACTACTTCATCCCCGTCCAATCCGAAAGTGAATAGCTAGATCGAGCTGACCTAATACCCTTAATGATTATCCGCTGCCGGCTTGCCTTACTCTATAGGGGCGCTCGTGTAGTTGATTCTTTCTTCGTTTGTTTAGTGGTTTTCCCTTTACGTCTAAGGGCCTCCCTGTCATCGTATCTTGTGTCAGAATCGCTTTCAGGCTTCTTATCGCTTTCCCATCAGTGGCAGTTTTGTCTCCCGTCCCTACCGGATAGTAACTGATCAACCTACTGTTGGGGTTCCAGAGCATATCTTTTTCCATTATTGGTAGATTTATATCTCGGAGTGGACTAAGGCATCAATCTGAACTCCAAGCCCTATCGCTTGGGAATAAATGCTTCCCTAGCAGCTTGCCGGAGAAAAACGAAGCCTTAGAAATTTAAAATTCATCCCTCCAAGCGGATAAAGGCTTAAACCTATGAATCTATCCCGCTTGACTCTTCTCGGAAAAAGGTTCTCGTTCCCATGAATCTTGATCTGCCTCCTGGCATTGATAGCGATTGATCGAATTCCTACTCTGGTTTGAGAAGCTTTTCAGTTTTCCTTATCTCTCGTGCCTTTGAACTGCCATGAAAAGAATTCGAAATACGTATTTTTTTTACTACAAAAACCGCCTTCGCTGGTCAACCCCTATGTCTTGGTACTCTACCCTCCCATTCAAAAAAGAGTGGTAGTTGTCACCGGAAGCAGGTGAAAGCAGTGAGTGTTGTAAGTCTTGTCAACAACGCTTCGCACAACTAAATACTAACACACTGTTCACTTCTGTACTTCTCAACCGCCAAAACACAATGACTTATGCAATTCATACAGGCACGCATGAAACACGAGCGAAAAACGGCCTTAAAAGCTCGCGTTCGCGGGCCCCGACCGATGGTCGTTCCTAGGCCCAGTCAACCACTTATGACGACTCCGCCCTTACCTACCAGTGCTGGAGCCTCTCCTGCCGATGTCACCACTGGTTCAGGTACTTTCACTCGGTCACCTAGCTATGCCCATGTCGTTGCTTCTGCGGCTACGAGGAACCTCCGGACCCCGGCTATGAAACAGGATCTGTTATTGTCCATGCCCTAGCCAGCAAACTCCGGCTTCAAAGCCCCTTTACTAATAGGGGTTTTTTTCCTAAACGAGTTCTGTTCTGGTTTTCTACGCAGGGTCCCGTTCCCGCTGTAATCCGTACTCGGTTCTGGTTTTCTCGAACTCTCACTCTGGTTGGTGACAAGGTGAGGGTTCCAAACCTATAGTGCATGCTTTCGACGATCCGTGGTGAACAGTGGCTACTCGTCCAGTCTCTGGGCCTTGGGGAGGAAAGGGTGGGTGCGTATGCGAATGCCAGTAGTGAGAATGAATCGGCTCCCCCTCTTACTGTGTCTGACGGCGAATCTATACTTCCCGGGCCGGGTGAGTTCATTTCGACTTCCTGCGCCCTGATCTACGACCACCCTGTAGCAAATGAAAAGCTCGTTGACTGGGTGGAAGCATCATAAGAAGTTGACCTCATTGATTGAATGAAAGTCTCCCTGCCATTGACAGATAGAAATCGAGGGGGCTCGTCAGGGCCCGACACGGGAAAGGGAGTAAAGAGAGCAAAGGTGAGGTAAGGAGTTTCAGCCACAGGAACAGGGACAAAGCCAGTTGACCGACGTCTTAGATCCTTCAATTGTTTACCTTGAATCGATTGATCTCTATCCATCCCGTTAACCGTGAACCAGCCCCAGTCGATCTTGTTAAAGCAATTCCAGTTCCCGTGGCTTAGCCCTCCGCTTCTTGGAGACCGAGACCCGGAGGTCGGGACAGAGGCTGAGTCGGAAGAAGCACCAATGTGAACATGGGTAACGGAAATAGAGACAGTAGCGCCGGTTCCGATAACAGATCCAAGATCCGTTACCGAGTAATGACGATCTATGAGCACATGGAAATTTCCTAAAGTGGGCATAAACCACCTGCAACATGTATGAGCTATGCCGAACTCATCTGGGCCGGGGGTTTACGTACTATTTAAACGTATAAACGCATCTTCCTGAAAAGGAGTGGAGCTGGGAAGTCTATGAGTCACTTCTCCCTTATAAGCCACTGATCGATTCATCTATAGCCGAGGCTAAGACCATAGCTTCATCCATGCGCTTAGTCAAAGATCAGTAGCCGATTCGGTTACCAAACTCTCCCCGCATGATTATCCCTATACGCCCTTACCCCTACACACCTTGTGATCATTCCTATACACCTCGCATGATTATTAAAAAATCCACCGGCCTAAGTCCAATACCGGGCGCCCAGATTGACTTAATTGACTGCACCCTAACCTTTTTTTTATTCTCCTACGTCCTACTATCTCGCATGATGATCGATCCTATGTTCCCTCATTGGAAGGCTCTAAACTCCTCTTCCCAGCAAGCAATTGATGATCGAATGACGGCTTAAGAGCGCCTGTATATCCTATTGGGAATTCTTCGGCTTAGCAGCCCAGCAAACGGAGGGTGGTCTACGATCAGGAAAACGCCTTACCTTTATATACGGGGCGCGCGTTAGCCCAGCAAGAAAAGCAAAGCCTTAGCCCTATTAAAAAAAGGCGTTAGCGCCCAGCAAGAAAACGTTGCGCGTTAGCGCTTTAGTTATTGAAAACTCAAGGAAAGCCCTTTTGAGTATGTTTAGTGAACGAGACCCTAGAGAGCCCGTAAACTCCCGATTTAGACATTAAAATAGGCCATTCCGGACCTTTTCCTCATGGAACGAGAAGACCGATGCCACTATCGCCTCTTGGCTTTGCTTTAATAGAATATATTCGACTGGAAGGGATTCGCCCTATCCACCAAGCGTTAACTGCTACACGAGAGTACAGCTAACCTAAGCGGGAAGAGCATATTGAATTAAGAGACGGGAATCAAATCAAACTATTGAATTAAAGGAAGGGAATTGCACAGGAATGCTACCGATACTTGAAAGACTCATCCTTTGGCAAAAGCTGTTTTATCACAGCTAAATCCTGCTCCCTTCATTTTTATAAGTGAAAGCGCTTTCCTCGACCAAAAGGGGTATTTGTACAGCTCGCTATAGATACACTTTTTAATCATACTAAAGAAGAGAAGCGGCAGATCGAATTCCTCCCTTTCGATTCCGAGCTTTCAAGTAGCCTTTGGAATGGCAGGATTCGATCCATCATTTCCTATTTCTTTCCCTCTTTCTATAGAGATCTAACTAAAAGGTTCAGCAACGGCCGGAGAAGCATAACTTCTCCTTCCGGGGCATAAGCTGGGGGGTATTTGGTCGATCGCCTCACTGCATTTCCACAGAATGATTTGAAGATAGATATGGTGAAGATCTGTTTAGTGGCCTTTTTTCCCAGCATCCCCTACAATCAAGCTCCTATCCATCCGATTCGGTCTCTATACGTATCCCTCTTTTCGTGCTATGTTCTAGTTACGTCATGAGCTCTAGTAAGGATCTCCGTCTTTGCTAGTTTCAAGTCTCAGACTAGAGTCTTTAGTCTAGTATCTAAAACCTGCTTTTCTTTTCTCCTGCCATTTCTTATTGGGAACATTGGCTGTATTGAGCTTCTTCGTGTGATCTTCATTGGCCTTCTTAACTTGGATGGGCTGCTGGGAGCTATTATTAGTAGGTTTTGGGTTTGTGGAAGGAGGCTTAGAGCTAGAAGGATTGGTGTTAGGGACCTGGGGTGGCCTACTTTTCTTAATATGGAAGGGAATGTTGAGAATCTTCAGGTTTCCGACCTCATCAACAACCAGAGACAATGGGATGATGAAAGGCTTAGGATCTTGTTTGGGAGGGAATTAGCAGAGGTCATTGCCTCGATTCCTTTGGCTGTGCATGGATCTAGGGACAAAGTAGGTTGGGGTGCTGGTTGTCATCCCAAGGTCAATCTTGCTGCCCTTTACAAGGACTTAATGCAGGCATCTAATCCTCAACCTGATCTTAACTTCCGCTGAGTGTGGAAGATCTGGGCAAGTCCTAGAATCCGGATTTTTATTTGGAAAGTTGCTTGGATGTGCATTCCTACACCTACAGTCCTTCCTTCTAGAGGCATTCCCATTGAAACTACATGTCCCCGCTGTGGAGAGGAAGAAGAAACTCCATGCCATCTTCTCATTGAATGTCCTTTTGCAAGGTCAGTGTGGGAATTGCTTTCTGCCTGTGCTACGGATGGTCTCGGCGATCTTAACCTGGAATCAGTCCTTGCGCTGATGGGCAAGGGAGGTGGGAACCTTAGTGAGAGAAGCAAAGTCAAACAGTGCATGGTAGCTTACTCCTTGTGGGAGATATGGAAGGCCAGAAATGCCTTCATCTTCAGCAATGAGATGATCTCTGCCAGGAAGGTCTGTTACAGAGCTTTGAGTCAAGCTAAGAAGAAGATTAAGACTCAGCAAAGATCTACTCAAAAGGCTAACCGGGGTACCACAGTGTCATTGGCGCTTTTACCGAAAACATTTCTTTTCAGATGGCTACCCACACGGCCACCTTGGGTTAAGATCAATTTTGATGGGTCACTTAAGCCAGAGGTTGGTTATGGTAGTGCTGGGTTCGTCTGCAGGGATGACCTTGGCAGCGTCATTTGGGCTCAAAGTTGGCGCCTCAAAGGTACCACGGTTCCCATGGCTGAGCTTCGCGGAGCGTGGGAGGGCCTTCGCTGTGCTCATTCTTCAGGCCAGGTTTGTCTGGCTCGAAGGAGACTCTATGACAGTAATTTCATGGATACTTCAAGGATAAACTGAAGGTTTGGTGTGCCAGAACCTCTTGCTTGATATTGGGCAATGGCGCCAACAGTTGGAGGGCTTTATAGCTTCTCATACTTATCGGGAAGGGAATCAGCCTGCCGATTGGGTTACTGATGCATCTTTGGAGACTGGGTCCTTCCAAGCTACTGAATCAAGTATGCCAGATCAGCTCCGTAGTTTAGTTAAGGCAGACAGATAAGGTTGCTTTTATAGTAGAGCGCACTAAGGTGCTGTTGTAATACCAAAAAAAAGAGGCAATTCCGAGTTCAAGCAAGCGAGAAAGCAGCTAGCATTAGGAGCGGACACGGAAAAGAAGGATGGGAGCAACTGGTAAACTAGGCCTCGCCGATTGAGAGTCAAAAGCAAGTCGGAAAGAGAGATGGCGTGAGGAAGGAGTTGCCGAGTTGCTAGTAGCTAGTTAGTAGCAGCGGAGTTAGCGAGTTGTTAGTAGCTATTCCGATCTCGATTCCGTGCATTTCCGATTCCTTTCTTCGTACATAAAGAAAACCGAGTTGCTGAGTTGAAGCAGTTGCTGAGTCTATGAATCGAATGAATGCTTTAACCGGCTTTTTACCCGAAGAGAAAGATGTAGCCAGCTTTCACGAGTGAAGTGCAGTTCGATTCATCCGTTAGAGTAGAGAAAGGAAAGGGATCAAAGCAAGTAGGATTCAGTGATCAAGAAAAGAGACTATGGCCTTGTATCTACGACTAGTGCATCCCTCGCACCCACTTTTTCCGCTGCACTACAATGCCAAGGGAAGTGATTTTAGCTTAAGCAAACGGAAATCAAGTCAGTCAGGTGGATGAAAGTCAGTAGCTAATGAATGTGAGTAAGGAAAGGAAAGTGAAGGACGTATGTTAGTACTGGAAGCAGACCTGTGACGGAACACATAAGCGGGTGGGTCATCTCGTTCAGCTAAGACAACAACTACTTTTTCTTGATCACAGAAAAGCGGGTGTGCGATCCGATCCCAGTTGATTGATCTCGAATGACCCAGCTCATCAAAGACTACTGTCGGACTTGAGCAGTGGTTTCGCATCCATCAACTGGCAAGCTGGTCAACTCGACTTCGGAAACTCAATCGAAGACTCGCTAACAACAGGAACGCTAGCAACAGCCCTTTCTTTCATCCCGGAATGACCCGACTTTCGTCTTTCGAAACCGAATCAGACTCTACTTACGTTAATGCATTCCTCCTTTCCCGAACTCGACACTATCGACGAAATCTTCCAACATCGAATATCATATATAATGCGGAATCAGTTAGTTAGCGAATTTTTAAGTTCAAAATCTATATTCGAGAAAGCGGCAGGCCCATAAGCCCTCTACTAAAATACCGACTACATGGGAAATGAGGGAGGTAACCTTAGACCGGCTAAGAGATCGATCTTTTGACTTGCCGATTGAGATCTTACTCCACAGTCTGTAAGAAAGACTCTTGTTTTCGACGAGTGAAGTGAGGAGTGAATCTCCGAACGAACGGAGTCGCTTTAGGCAAGCACCTTTTTCTTGATTCATCAAATTGCGTAGGTAGAAGAATGTGTGATCTCCTTCAAGTCCGGATCAAGCATGACCGCATTCCCGGACTGGAAACCACCTTAGATGAAGTCAATAAATCGACGGCATGGACTGGTTTACATATGCCAAGGTGTTACTGTACATCAAATCATTTCAAACTCCAATTAAGTGTGAAGTGTGTACCGGTTTGATCAACCGTCAACTTCGATCAACAAAATAAAATACGATGAGGAGTCTTTTTCTGTTTTTACATGGTTCTCGCTTGCATAGGCAATTTGCTTTATATTTTCTAGTTCATATTCTCCCCAAATAGCTGGCTTGTTGTCCTCTTTGATCAGGTATGCACAAATGGTGCCCCATCCCTTATGAATCTAACATCTATTTGGCTTCCCTCAAATTCTGGGAAGGCTTGCCTTAGCTTTTTGGTGGCTGTATGTTTGGAGGCATTCTTATTTAAGATTCCTATATGATAGTGAAAGCCCCCTTCCTTTGCGTTTATTGATAGAGATAGAGGCGAGACATACGGCTTTTTGGCCTATGCTGGCTTCGTAACAAATACACGAATCCACACTAACGTACATACTGCTAACTACACACTACTATATATACGAAAGAAAGAACTTGTTGGCTATCAAAGCAAAGGGACATGAAATCACATTTGGGAATGATCTTTTCCACATGGCACGAAGGCAGCACCGATATGCATCGATTGCCGCCGAAGAGCCTACTACCTAATAGCGCCCCATGGCCTCTGTTGAAAAGTCAGTGTTGTCTCTGTTGCCTTTCTTTCGGCTTATGGTTATATACCCACCTAACTTGCTAGCTTATAGCTTTGAATTAGCTTCAATCACAATGAAATTAGTTGTGGAATTTCCATTCTATTTCATTCCCCTTACTACACCCGGGAAAGAAAGTCCCTATTCTCCTCTTCTGATCTGATATGATATTTATGCGGAATCCGCTTCTCCAGGATTGGATTATTTCTCTTTTTCTGGGTGCCCCGTTGAGAGGTACATCCTCCCCAGGAGCGTCCAGTGGAAAGGTTTTCCCTTCCCTTTCCCAACAAAGAACATTGCTTTCACCAAATAAAGAGAGGGACACATTCCCTATTTAATGAATTGGTTGGTTTCACACCACGATAGAGAACGAGCTCTTTTTTGCGTCGTACAATAGCTAGTGCGCAGCGCCGGATGGTCTTCCGAAAGGCGAGGGAAGTAGTTGGTTTCTGACTCTTAGCTGTGAGTTTAGCTCTTCTTATTCGAGTAGCTAAACTCAATTAATAGGGCCCTCATTTATTGATTGATTTGATTCATGATTCGGCCCACTTACCCTCAACAACCGGTTTCACCACTTTCTACTTAGAGCCCCTTATATCGTAATGGAGCATTCTAGGGGGACCGTTTTCTATTCACAAGGGTTGGGGAAGACGAACAGAGCCTTCGCATCTCATTTTCCTCATATCAAGCAAGGGGTTGCCACCGATTACGCCACTGCATTAGTTACTTATTAGGTTAGGCAATGCTCTTATTCGAGTAAACGATACCCATCCAATGATTTGAATCCATTGGAGAAAGGCAAGCCTTGGTTGTTGATTAGAAGAAACAATAACAAAGCCACTATTCTCACTAAACCGCCCCTCTTAGGTTATTAGTAGCCCCTTATTGCCCATAGTATTACTAAACAGCCCTATTCAATAGATGCAAAGAGGCCGAACAGAGAGAAGAGGACGGGGCGCTTTCCCTACTCCCATTCCATGGCAGGATCTTAGATTGGGGGATAGAGGCGGGACCGAGAACAGGGGCCTATCTGCACCAAATCAACCAAACAAAAGATGTTGACACATCCGCTGGTCCAGTGAGGGAAGAGGGGCATTTAGTAGTTGACAGATCCGCTGATCAAAGGCCCTTCATAACCGGATTTACTAATGAAATAAATGATCGAATGAATGAGTAGATAAAGGAATGAATGGGCTGGATAGGAACGATTGGGGAAGGGCCCCAATATTCTCTATTTGGGGGTGAAGCAATTATTGAAGCGAAACTTGGAATTGAGGGATAAGGAACAAATATTGAAGCGGCAAGAGACAGACTTACCACGCAACGAAATGCTGATCCCCTTTTTCCTATATGAAACGAGAGAGAATCGAATCTCAGAAACAAAGAGTCGGGAATAGAAGCTTTTATTAAAGTAAAGGCCCCTTCTATTTGTTCAAACATTCAAGGCGCCAACAACTCATAGGGTCCAAGTGGGGGTCCACCATCATCAGACTCTTCTATTAGGCAATGGATGATCTCACTCATTGGGGAGGGGGAGGATGGAATAGAGAGTGACAGATATGGCGGTCGAGCCGGATCATCGAATCTCATTCAATCTCTTGTTTATTGAAAAGGAATAGAATGAGTCAATAACCCCGGGGCTTTAGAATGGATTGAATAAGCTACCACCTCTATAGAAACAAAGCATCATCAGACTCATCCATGGGGGAATGGATGACCTCATAACTCATCCATCCTTCAGTTTGTTAATAATGGTAAATGGCGTATAAATGGGCGTGAATGCGAGAATATCGGGTAGGTTAAAGAATCTATCCCTCGATATAAACCGGGGCCGCTATAGCTCGCAGAAACCTGAATCTATCGAGTAATAGTTTACCCTTGGAGAAGCGGAGCAAGGGGAACCCCAACAAACAAACCTTTGTCCCGGGGAACAAAGGGATTAGAGATGAAAGAGGAGGAAAGGCTTGAAACGCCACTACCTTCTCCATCCCTCCTAATAGGAGGGATGGAGAAGGTAGTGGTATGATTCCACCAGGTGAGAAGGCCACTGCCTTTCTCCATCTGGCTTGGTTTTCCGGATGGATTAGTAGTTACATGCTACCACCTTGGTATGGTGAGGCACTTTCTTTTGGAATCTTGCCGTTCTCCACACATATATGTCCGGATGCGGGAGGATTTGGAGCGTAAGCTCACAGAAGATGGGGAGTATTTTGTGGAAAAGGTGATGCTCAGATATTGGGTTGAGTCCTTAGTACGCTATGTCCGATGGTATGAAGAAGCCTGTTGCGACTTCTCTTTGACTTGGGAGCAACTGGCAATGCACCTCCTGCGGTCTGTCTTAGACCGGATCGGAAAGACCAATAAAGTCAATTTCATAAATATGGTCTTCTGTTTCGGTGCTATGATTTGATTCGTCAGCGTCCTTGTCCGCGTCCGTTACCGGATCGGGTCATGAGGTATACAGTTGAAGTAGTGCAATCACGTTTATGGTTGAGGGCGAACTCGTGGTTAGAGTTCGTCTAATTGCTTAGGGTGCCACCGTGTACAGATGAGATACTCTGTGCATTGGCAGCCATATAAGACTTTAAGCGCACCTGAGCTTATGTAATTTTCTGTACAAGATTATAAATGAATTGCTTCTAGGCTTAGCTTGCTGCTCCCTAAGATCATCTCAGAAGAGCAAGGAGCTTTCATAAAAGGCCGGAATATTTAAAAAAAAATTTCTTTGGCCTATGAGTTAATGCTGGATCTGGATAGAAAGGTGCTGGGCTACAATGTTATCATAAAATTAGACATGTTGAAGGCCTACGACAGATTGGAATGGGACTTTATACCGTATGTTTTGGAAAGGTTTGGATTTTCTGATCTGGTTACAGATATTATCAGGAGATGTATCACTAGCTCTTGGTTTTCAGTTATGGTGAACGGGGAAATGTGTGGATTGTCGGACAACGTCTAGAGGTCTCAGACAAGGTTATTTTCTAACCAAGTTTGTTTATTATTGCAGAAGAGGTTCTTAGTCTAGGTCTAAACTTATGCTTGAAGGCAAAATGAAACCCTTCTAAAGAAGCCCTCGTGCTTGTCAACCAATCAGCCACCTACTTTACGCAGATGAAACTATTCTCTTCACCAATGGAAGTCAAAAGTCTATCTCTGCACTCATTACATTCTTGGAAAGGTATGAAAAAGCGTCTGGGCAAAAAGTCAGCAATGAAAAGAGCTCTTTCATCCTTTCGGATAAGGCATCTCCTGCTAGGGCGTCTATCATTCAGCACAGCGCAGGCTTCCAGCGGGAAAAGCTCCCTTTGTTTTACTTAGGAGCTCCAATCTTCAAAGGACGTGCTCGTTATGAATATTTTATGGATCTTATTGAAAAGATTCAGAGGAAGGTTGGAAGGCCAAAGTTCTCTCTTCAGGGGGTAAAATAGTGCTTATTAAACATGTTTTAAGCAGCATGCCGTTACACCTACTTTCAGCAGTTCCAGTCCCTAAGAAGGTGATTGAGAAAATCGAGGTTTTGATGGCGGACTTTCTATGGGGTGAGAAATCTAATTTTAAAAAACATCACTGGATTAGTTGGTCATCAGTTTGTTTTCCTAAGGAGGAAGGTGGCTTAGGAATTAGAAGTCTGATGGACGTCGATAAATCATTCAAAATGCGAATGTGTTGGACTGTGATAAAGGGGGTGGTGGGCCAACTTCATCAGAAGTAAATACTTGCATGACGTGCATGAGTGGATGGCATATGCTTCTCAAATCAGCTCCAAGTTATGGAAAGATCTTTCATTGATCATGCGAGAAAGTCTTCAAGCAAACGGAGGCAACAAGCGCTGATCGTAGACCACCCTTACCTTTATATAAACAAGCAACTCCAAGTGAATAACCGAACCACGTCTACAAAATGCCAGTACCATGCAGCTGCTTCAAAGCCAATGTGAGGCTCCTTGCTCAAATACAAACTACAAATCTTGATCGGTCATTGAAGCCGATCAGTTTAATGAAATTTTTATCATAAGGTGAATGCTCGCGAAACTGCTGCAAGCTTGTTAGAACAGTACGAAGATAGGTAACGTCATGCGCGTCCTTTGTCAACGCATCCACTATTGCGAATCTTCTCAGTAAGCAACACCGTATACCCAGCAAAAAAATAAAAAAAATCTTCGGCCCAGCAAACTCGTATAATACAGGCATCTCCGGCTCCGCTCCTTGAGTGGGTGGTTTGCACCACCGCACACCTGAGCGACAAGACGTCTTCTTAGTCTTTTCGACTTTTGTTGTTCTTGTGTGTCTAGAGGCGACCGTGTTGGCAGCGATGTATAATACGGTTAACCTCGAGACTGGCTGGTTGGGTTTGGGTTCGCCCAAACCTGAGTGGTCAGTTTATCCAAGGTTAGCATCTTGGACGCCCCCTTATACTATACAATTGGCCCCTAAAAAGGTCGCAATAGGGTGAGTTGAACGTACATTGGTGTAAAGAACTGATTCAAAAATGAATCATGAATTCTTTCTTTCGCAAACCATTATTTAATGTTTTGGAAAGGCTCCAGTTGCGTTCATGGCGGAGGTAGCTTGTCTCGCTCGCCGCATAATTGGGCTTTTCACAAAAGTAAAATTATGCCTCTTCAGTAGTCTAACTAAGGAGCGGTCTATTGCTGTATACCTGTTTGTACGATGGTTCATTCGGTTCCGCCGGAGCGGTGGGTGGTTGAATGTTTCACTTTATTTAAGTCCGCCGTATGTCTTATGACATACTACGGTGGGCGTTTTGATCGCCATTCTCCCCTTCCGTTTCCCGTGTCTTTGACACGTTCCGGACTTCCGCGATGCATTCCCGCGTTTCATCGTAAGATGATTTCACGCAGGGATGAAAAGGCCGACCGTCTCGTAAAGTTTTTTCTTTCGAAATTGAGTTTATCCCGTTTTATATTAGTTTATAAGAAGACTAATTACGGGTACGAGACGTGGGGAGCCCCCTCCTCCATCGGTCGTGCCAGAAAAGAGATTATTTGATCTGCGCGACCAATGCGTCAGTCTTGCCGAGAGGTATTGCCCACGTTTGTTTGATACTCCTATGAATGTCGGCTTGCGTTGGTTACCTGTGTGGTCATCCTCACCGGTGAAGGATGGGGCTCCCTGTGTAAAGGTAAATTGAAAATCCCCATTCCACCGTATGATATGGGAGATATTCTCCATATCATTATGGGATAAAGCAACGGTTCTGGTCTTTCAGAGCCTCACAGACCCTGACGTCCCTCCCGTTTGTAGCCATTTCGGCAGGAGAACAAGGAATGGGCCGCGCGATATTTCACCCCTTTGTTTAGTTACTTCTTCTATCCACGTATTGTTTTCCCGGAAAGGCAACTGAGTCTTTTGATTCCTTTCCTTTCTCGGTTTACCAACCGGTAGCCGATCTGGAATCGAATTATTGTAAGGCTGCTGCGGCTATGACGTCATTGTTGACATTTAGTTAGTTGTATTGTATGTAAACTCTGCGTGATAGTAACTACTGGTTAGATGATGATGACGCTATGGTGAAATATCCAGTCGGAAGACTTGGATTGTTGGAGGAAGGTGCTGGAAAAGTGCGAGTTTTCGCCATTCCAAATTCCTTAAAGCAAGCAGGCTTTACTGCGTCCTGCACATGATTGGTGCATGAAGGTTCTTCGTACCATACCAATGGACGGTACCTTTAATCAAACCGCACCTTTGGCCAGGTTAAAGAAGATCAAAAGCTTGTTTAGCTTTGATTTATCGGCTGCAACGGATAGATTTCCGTTGTCATTTCAGGGCGTGATAGTACAAGGGTTGTTTAACCTAGAAACTGCCTTTGCTTGGGTAATGTCTGGGCTTGGAACAAATGTGTTCTCCGCCCCTGCATCACCGCTCGTGGGGGTCTGCCGAAGTTTGTCCGGTTTTCCACTGGTGATCTACGACCACCCTCTCCAACTTTTTTCTATAGGGCTTCCGTTCCGCCAAACAGCTTTCCTTTGCTTCCTCAACCTATCCAGCTAGCCGTCACTGGTAGTCTTTCCAAAGAGATATGTGTTGCGATCTACTTATTCACTAGGTGGGTTGTGAGATTTAGACGAAGGGGAGGGTGGTTAAATACTGCCTTATACCTTATAACATGTGGGCATGCCCTCATTTATAACTATGGTGGGACCTTTGAGAAGGAAACCCGCTAATTTGTCTCAATCTCACTTTCTCGAGATGGTATACCTCGCTGCATCCCGGAGTTCCATCGTAGGATGATCAGGATGCGAGACTGCAAGGCTGACCGCCTTGTCCAACTCGACCTGTCGTTCTTCTCCATTTCTAAGTTGATATTGTTGGTCCGGGCCAGGTATCCTTTGAAAGGGATAGCTCGACGGGTAGAAGTCGACGAACTGCTCGAAGGGCTCGGTGAGCTCTACAAGGAGTACGCAGTCCCTTTGTTTGAGAGATATATTCCATCTTACCTAAAGAAACCTATGGAGATAGGTTTCCGCTGGAGGCCAACTTGGTCCTCAGTCCCTAAAAAAAGGTTCAGGTAGATGGGGGAAGAACGCTTGGAAAGCGTTTTTAGCTGAGTTAGCTGCTCCGTATGACTGGTTTAGGGTCATGACGGCGGAAGTTAGCTCTCCTAATCTGTCTGATTGGTCAACCAATTTTGGATTGATTGACTGCGCGGGTGTGTTCTTTAGACGCAGGGATCTTTATCCTATCCCTAGTGGTCTAGATGAACCCATTCAGAGCAGTTGGGAATGTTGGTGGAAGTTATGGACATTGTGTTCACAAGTGGATCAAGATCATATTAAAGATGTGATACCCAATGACAACTCCACGTTAGTATTGATCCCAGGCCGTTTGGCTGAGAAAATGGAGGGAGCTGGAAAGCTTCGCGTGTTTGGAATCCGCTTAAACAGTGTTTATTGAGACCAGCCCATGATTGGGCCATGGATACACTTCGGTGGATCCCCATGGATGGGACCTACGATCAGTGTAAGCCATTGGCTCGACTTGTGGGTCTTAATCATTAGTTTAGTTTTGATCTCAAAGCCGCAACCGAGACCTTTCCAGCTATGCTTCTTGGAAAGATGTTAATCGGTGTATTCGGCTCCGCTGTTGCAGCTGCTTGGGTGGGCTCTGGGCTTGTAGCCAATATGTTTAGAGCTAAGGCCCATCGCCGAGAAGGTCACTGTATGGTGGCGTTCGGCACGGGACAACCACTTGCTTTCTACGGTTCCTGGCCATTATTCACTCTAGCACACCACAACACCGTGTGGTTGAGTGCTGAGTTAGTGGATCCGGGATCCCGGTTTACTGCCTATGCTATCTTGGGTGACGATATTGTCATCGGAGATGCAGAGGTGGCAGCTATGTACCAGAAGGTGGTGGCCATAGCCAAGGTTCATATTAAAAAAGTTCGGACTTAAAGCTGGCAATAAAAAGCATCCATCTGCGCTTTCGGATATGTGCTATGCACAGCGTCACTAGTGCGAGTCGAGTCCATATACAACGGGACCATATAGACAAGTCGAGTAAAGAAAGCAGTATCGAATAGAGCGGGCTCAAGTACACGAGCGAGGGTGGTCGTAGATCAGGTGAGGGATGAACCACAATCCAGAGGGAAAGGGAAGAGCGGCCGATCCGCCAGCGGGTGATACGCGAGCGAGACTATCAGTGAACCAAGTCAATCCCTTTCCGCTTTGCACTCCGGTTCTTGATTCCTTTTGAGCCCTTTCCAACCACGTGCGATAGCACTCCTTACCCAGCAAGAAAACGGATGCGCTACCGCGCAACGGCTTTCGCGCTAGCCGTTGCTTGGTGGAATAGATTCGTTACAAGAAAAGCGGCCCTTCTTCTCCTTATCCTTATCTTGATCCTTCTCCTGGCAAAGTTCATTTCTTGATTCAATTTGTCTTATTGTCGCCCTTCTCTCTTGAAAGAGGAGTTCATTTTGTGAATCAATCGGCCACAGAAATGAGTTTCAAATGTCTTTGTGCGTACTTTGTTCATAGGCGATCTAGTTGGTGCTTAGTCTGTCGACTCTATCTCAACAAAGGAAGAATCGTTCGTCAGTGACGGAATGAAACTCGTGTGAATCGTACGTGGATTGGGGCTATCACACCGAAAAGGCGATAGCAGGCACCTCCGGCGCCCTGATTTTCACACAAACTACTATTTTATTTGTTTATTTGGAAGCGCATCTTTTTTCGTATATCAGACGGGCGCTCAGCTCTTCAATCAATCAAAATCAAATCGAAAGGAGATTTTCGTAGAATAAGAAAGAAGGCTCTCATGAAAATTCAATAGAATAGAAAGAAAAGCGGAGTGAGAGCTCTCGCCCGAAAAGCAAGTATCAATTTGAGGAGATTTTGTACTTTGTTTATGGCTCTTATGGTCCGGGTTTCGATCGACGGTATCTTAAGAAAGAATCGTTCGTTCAAGGCAAAGTCCACTTCGCTTCTTTTTTCGTAAATAGACTAAGTCCGAGATCTTCCTGAGAAGCTGCGGAAAGGAAGCCCAGCAACCAAGCAACGGCTGAGCTAGCTGATCTACGACCACTCTCTCCCGGTGGTCGAGCTGATCTACGACCACCCTATATAAAAGGGTGGTCTACGATCAGCTTTTCTTCGCTGGCCTCTTCGCTTCCTCATATATAACAACATCTATTATGTATCTCTTTCTCATCGAATTTTGATTTCTATATTCCTGATTTATGTGGTCGAAGCACCACTACACCAGGTGGCAAATTGTCTCGTTCGCAGCCTTCATTCCTGCCTGCTCGCTTCCACACACGCCTTGCATTCTGAACGGTTGCCCTTCCTTCAGTCGAACCCCGCTCCCGCTTAGATAGAACAGGAGCCCTGCCAGAACTAGAACAGGTACAAGGGCGCCAATTTTCTCGCTTATACAGACCTTGACTGCCGCAAATCCAGTCTTATACGCCCTATAGATATAGATGAGTAAAAGGGAGCACCCTGCTTTTTTTTTGTCGTCCATAGGAAGAGAGGGGTCAGCGAGCAGGTGTTCCCCATCTTTGCCAAAGGCAAACAGCCCCCATGTTATTCAGCGTGGGGAGCCTGCATGACAAGAGCAGGCAGCAGGCATGGTGCATGGGACCAACCACTTCTTTTTCTCGCCACGCCAGCCACTTCATTCAATCATATGTTCTATTCCGGGACAAGGAAATACAAAACCTTATTCTTTCTAGTTCAATTGGGGACTTTCTGACTTTCTTTCAACAAAGGCCGGCTTATTACGCCGCTTACTTACCTAACGTATACGCTTCGCTACGCTTACTCACTTTCTTTCAAGACAAAGAGGATAGCGCGCTTCTTACACTACCACTTCTAAGAGACCACTCTTCTACTTTGAAAGCGCAACAGCTAACCGGTTGCTTGGTACCAAGTGGTTGGTTGGCTAAGAATAAGAAGCAAAAAGCAACTAAGCTTTAGATTTGCTTTAGCTGCCGCTTTCTTTCATAACAGAGCCGGGAATAACGGCTGGCATAGAAGTCTCTCGCACGCAAGGAGATGCTGCTGCTGGATGTCACGGTTCTGGGGCGCCATGATCCTTCTCTCTGGAACAATCGAGGGCACTGACTGACTGCATCAATCATCGCTCAGTGAGCTATTTATTGCCGCCAATAGCGCTTCGCTTGCATGCA
>NW_025317348.1:762126-842126 GCF_018873765.1 Telopea speciosissima | reverse complement strand
TAGGACTACTAGTTGCTCGATCAGGACCCTAGCTTTATTGCGAGCAAAAAAAAAGACTTTTGTCACGCAAGAGGTCTGGTTCCGCGAACGCGGGGGAATGAAGACACAGCCGAGCCAAGGATGTGACTCTCAACATCGAGACCGTGTTGGCTGGTGCCGAGGAAGACGGGAATTGACTCGCTTTCCCGCTTGGAAAAAAAAAGACGTGAAAGAGAAGTAGTGGAGGGGGTGTCTCATGAAATCCTGTCCTCCCCTTCTGCTGGTGAATGATCTAAATTTACTGCAACAACTCGAAAAGGAAGGGATGTTCGCTCTGGAATTGCTCTACTGAAATAGAATAGGCTCTGGCTTTCAAACTTGAATGAACTCTGCTCCTACTCCCATCTATTTCTATTATGCCTACGCATGGACTCCTATGACGCTACCTACCTCGTTGGTCTACCTTCGCGCACTCTATGTTCCTATACCTCCTACGCGCTTTCGATCTTCTTTCTACATTTGATCGAGCTCGTTCCTCAGATCCAGATACAGATCTGAAACCTTCGAAGAGATTGAAGTTTATCCCGTTTAAGAAGCAAGAGCAAAGCTAAGACCAGTACAAAGCCAAGCACAAACAGCTAGAGCATAGCCTGCATTAGAGAAAGCGAAGGTAGGGGTAGCGGCAAGGGCGAGGGCGTCTGGTACCAGTGTTGCGCTTTCGTTATCAAGATGGTAAACCCGACACATCAATTGTACCCTACAGGTCGTACCTATAACGGACCGAACACTGCCGTTACGTAGTGATACGGCCCTGATGGTGGGGGGTGCTTCGATCGTTCCACTGGCGTCGCGAATCAAATTCAATGAATACGAGCGCTCTGGAATTCCACCGATCCTAATTCATCCTTCGATACCTCTTTTCTCTCTCCAATTCCGAAAGACTTGTCGTTTAGAAGCTGACTAGTCGACCCAGTAGCGGGGGAGAGGGACGTTCTTGTCGTCCCGGAAGGAGAGGAACTGCTTTAGGGTAAGGTCCCCGGCTTGATGCACCGCAAGCGCCCCTTCTTCCGGAGGAAGGGGGCAGCTGCAGGAAGGGTGGGTTTCCCAATGGGGCCTTCCAAGAATGGCCTTTCCAGGGTGGGCCCCCCTCTGTCAATTGGGCGTCTCCACTACAACTAAAGTGGGACCAGCTTCGGATTGGTAGTCTGGGTAGTAGTACCAGTAGGCCCCTCCGATGATGAAGTGCTCTCAGCCGGGGGGCTTGCCCGTGGCCCGAAGGCACCGCCGGCAGGTCCAATTGGGCGATCAACTCCGGAGATCTTTCCATGGGAGAACCGATCGAGGGAGTTCCCGCTGAAACAAACCGCAGGATCCATTTCTCCACTGCGCTGCCGGCAGACTCCGAAGCTCCATTGGGGCAGGGCCGACCGGGGCTGTTTCCTGCGTATCGCAAAAAGCTACTACCGCCTGCCCGGCCCATCCTTCAAAATCATTAAGAGGAAGAGCAAACGGCAAATAACCCTCCTAGTTGTAGTGGAACACTTCGCCAATTCCACCTCGAATTTTAAAGAATAAAAATAAAAATTGTGGAGGCTTTATAACTCCATTAATGAGACGAACCAAAACCAGCTGGTCCCAAGTCTTCTCAAGTCTTTGAATCTATTTATTTTAATATTTATAGGCTATCTAACTCGTTTCTTCCTTCTTTCCTTCCTCTATCTTTCTTGTCTTCCTACTTACCTACTTACTGTTCCTTGTTGCTATCATCTAAGAAGAGGTAGAGGTCTTCTCTTAGTCTTAGAATAAGTCAGAAGGAAGACTAAGACTCCTTATGTACGATTCTATATTATGGACTTGTATAAGCATGGCTAACCAAGAAAAAGAAAGAAATACTGAACCCGGTACGGAAGAGAGTTTCTAAGAACCTTAAAGAATCATAGGCATAGAGGGCGCTAGCTAGGAATAGATTCCGGCTTAGGCTTAGTTGTCTTAGGCTTATAGGTACTAGGAATGGAGTGACTAAACCAATAGGAAAAAAAAGCTTCCCGGGAATAGGAAGCTTAAGGAAGGCATAATAGGAATAGCCTTAGGCTTTAGGCTTTGGTATTGAAGGAGGGAGCGGAGCGACCGATTTTCAAAGGAAAAAACGACTGCTTGGTCTAAGGTAGTGAGTTTGGTTCGCTGTAGTCTCGTTACGCTTAACGACTGAACTCGATGGTAGAAGGGAGGAATCAATTTTAGTCTAAGTCTTCTGAGTTTTAGGCTTAGGAATAAGAAGAATAGTGGGAAGGCGTAATAGTACTAGATTTCCCGGGGATAGGGAATAGTTGGAAGTAAGGATAGGAAGAGAGATATCTCTAAGCAAGCGTAGGCTCGGATCGGAAAGCAGTAAGGTAAGTAAGGGAGCAGAGCGACCGATTTCTAAAAGAAAGAAAAGACTATAGGACTCAAGCGCCGCCTCAAAGTTCCTTGTTCTGATCTTGCCTCAAAGGCTGCTCTATCACTGACAGTAGTGACCAAGGATGGTATTTTTGAATCAAGCTTGAGACTGTTCGGACCGGCCCTGACTCGGGAGACCGAATCGCTTCCTAGCAAATATGGTGAGCTCCCTCTTTCAAAGCAAGAAAAGAAAAATGGATAGACGTTGACTGATCAACCAAACGAGAGGGTTTGCAGGCAATAGCGACAGGGAAGGCAAACAAAACAACTCGCAGGGGAACAACGGCTTTCTTGCGTGCTTGCTTGCTGACTCCGCTCTTTATGGCTCGTTCTCTCTTTGTATTCCAGCAAACGGAGGGTGGTCTACGATCACAAACGGTGCAAACGGAGGGTGGTCTACGATCAGCGGCTTTCGCGCGAGTCGCTCAAGCGAAGAAAACTACAGGGGTGGTCGGAGACCAGCTCGACCGCAGGGTGGTCGTAGAGCAGCTAGCGCGCTCATGGAGTTGATTCTTGGGTAATCCTGGCGCCTACTAAAATAAGGGGGAGGTGGTGGTGTTTTCAGAAACCATGAAGGCAAGGTTATGGCAGCCTTTTCCCATTATAATGGTTTATGTACGATAACAATAGCTGAGGCGAGAGCACTTTTGGACGGTATTAGAATTGGTAAGGAGCTGCATCTTTTTGGGTTTAAGGTAGAAAGTGACTCGTTGCTTCTGGTGCACATGCTCCAAAAAAAGGTTCAGCCGGTTTGGACCTTAATGTATTACTGGAAGGAAATTTGGAAGCTTGTGGATGAACTGCAGATCTCTATATCTCACACATTCAGGGAAAATATTGGGGTGGCTGATGATTTGGCTAAAGCAGGATCTATCTCCCGACGAAATGAAGTGTTCCTTTCTGATTCGAGCTTACCGAGATCGATTCGGGTGAAGGTTAAACAAGATAATTTAGGCATCCTTCACTCTGGGAGAGGCGGCCCAATCTGCTGAAAACCAATCGATAGAAGAACAAAATAGTAGGCCATTTCTTCTGCTCCCCTTCACACCATTGAAGCTTATAGAGAAAGAAATTGCTTTCTCTGGCCCGATGAAATTCAACATTTTCTTCGCTCATTCGGCTTTGATTTTGTAATAGCTTCGTGAATAGAAAGGTGGAAAGCCGGCCGAATAAGCACTTTTATACTGAGTGGAGATTCCGACGGGAAGAAGTTGAAAGCCCCTACTCCTATAAAGTTGGAAAGATAAGCATTCGCTTTAGCCAAAGCCGGGACCGGGATAGAGAGATTTATATAGGCCTTGTGAGGAAAAGATTGAGATAGGACTCGCCATAACCCGATGTTAGAGTAAAGCATTCCCCAGAAAGAAAATAAGGCAAACCAGTCAGGCTATCGGGAGTTTGATTCCTAACAAGGGCTAACAACTCAAGCAATCTGCCTTTCTCTGTGTTGAAGAAGCACGGGAAGCAGAGGCACCAATGGTAGCATCAGTGCCAGCATAAACAGTAGCAGTGGGTAGCAATAATTCCTAATGAGGGATTTGAGGCGTAGCTTTATCTTTCGCTTGAGACTGAGTGCCCCCCTTATTCGTTCTCCGTACAAGCAGCAGGACTGGACAAAAAAGGTGTTAAAGGCGAAGTATGCTGCTTAGTTTCGTAGCTCCGTTTGCCAGGCATTCCCTAGGAATGATTCCCAATTGTCGGTATCATTGAAAACTTGTGATTCCGGTCAAGTCAACTACTTTTTTCAGCAGCTAGGGAATCGCCGGGTGAGAAGTAGGACAAAGATCTCAGTCAGAATTAGAGAATTTTTCACTTGGCACTGACTCTTTCTCTTTTGGTTTGGATCGGATTCAGCCCCAGACCTTGGTACGCTGAGGTTAAGCTTTTCCCGGGTTTCCTCTTGAAGCGGCGCAGCTCCCAATCCTGGCTTCTAAGCTCCAAGCCTATCTCCCACTTCCCATTGTGCTTTTGATTCCACCTCTCAATCGACGGGCGATTTCTAAATGCTTTGGCCCGGTAAGCGCTATGGACTAACTTCCTAACAGGCAGAGTTTGCAAAGGTACAGACAGTCCGATCTAGCCAGTGAGCAGAAGCGCTAATCACAAAAATAGCTCGTCAGTTAAGCTCTTCTGTGATGTCCCTATCATCTGTGCTTGCCGCCTTTTCACCACGGTTGGCTGACTCCGGCTTTCCAGTCTTCTCTTCTAAGGCTCTGGCTCCTTTAGTTTATTCTGAATAAATGTTGAAGGTCAGGCAAATCAGCCATGTTAGAGCCATCGGTCAATCGGGCAGTTCATGTAGTCTCTGAGAAGAAGAACGGGCCATCATCATTGTCTTGGCATCCCTGTGGAACGGAATCGGACTAGAGAAGCTGCTGCTGGTTTCGGTGATGGAGCCAATAAAGTTCAGATTGAATTTCTCACAAGGCAGTCGGGTTTTTGCCATCTTTCAACTCATTCGAAATCCTTTTCATTCGATGTGTTCCCATCCATTAAAGAAGAGGAAGAGACCTAAATTAGGAGCGAAAGCCACTACCCTCCTTTTGTTGTCTTTCAGACACCAGTTCAATAATCAGAGAAAAGAATAGGAAAGGCAAGGTTATGAAATAGGCAAAGCAAGCTCAGTCAGATTCAATTGACCGAGACTGGAAATGACTCCTAAAGAGGGAGGATTCCCGGGTTTCAGTGAGTGACGGGCTTAGGGGTGGGGCTTACCATGTTTAATAGAAGGCCAGCCTAGCCAAGCCAGTAGTAAGAGAGCTTACCACGGGAGAACCAACTACACTAAGAAAAAAAGACCCAGGGTGGGGTTCGTTGAAGAAACTCGATGGTCGCATTCTTATCTTTTAGTGGTCTCTTCAAAATATAGTATTGGATTGGAGTCCTGTAGGGAAATTTCTCTGAGGTCTCACTCTTGCCAGCTTTCTGTCCAGGGTGTCTCGTTCTCGGAGTGGTATCGTTCTAGGTTTCACTCTCCCCTTTCGTCATAAGGCGTGGTTCTGTCCCCTTCTTCTTCTTGAAGAGAAATATAGGCCCACTGGCATGGTTTAGTCAATTCAACGTCCGCTGTGCTTTGGTAATAAGAAATCCCGAATAGCAATACGTCTTTGTCTTCGTCAGCCCCAAATCCTTTAGTTGAGTGCCGACCTACCAACATTGAAAGGATAGTGTTTCAAAACACTTTTCAAAATACAATACCTTATCCTTTAGCCATGTTTTTCAAATACCGAAAATAGCTAGCCGAGAAAAGGTCTGCTTCCAAAGTCAGTCCAAAAAAAAAAGCAACAAGGGATGACTTGAAGAAATTAGGGATTACCTTGAATGTGGAGAATGCGCCTTAGCTGGAGACCGACCATATACCATATCTTGGGTTGTGGGCTACTCTGAAAGGAGTGGTGACCCAGCGCGATAGGTTGCTTTTACTAATACTGGACTGGCTTCCTGGTCAAGTCAGCCTCCTTTAGTTTGTCTTACGGACGGAGTGGGCTTTTCCCCAATGGGGTGACGCTTGAAGGCAAGTAGGCTATTGAGACGCAAATAATTACCTTTTCAGCTTACACGGAATGGCTATGGCTCTGGAATGTCTTCTTCTCAAATAGGGTAAAGCCCCCGCGCTAACATACAAAACTGGTCACAGAAAAGGGCAAAAGAGACGAAGGCCAAAGCCCTTCCGATGTTGGGGGGCAAAGAGATATTCCTTCCACTGCTACTGCTTCTATGCCTACTGACTGCTACTCGTCCAGATGCGACCTATGTCATTGATGTCGGTGGATCCAGGTCGTCAACGTACTTTCGAAGAGGCGCTTTCTTCATCTCCATCTCGATCAATATCTACACCTGGATGTGCTGCTATTTCAACAAGGGTCTGAAAGAGCTGATTCAACCCAGCAAACGGAGGCATTCAAGCCGGAGACCTGAGAAGGATTCTCTTTCCTTTTTCTTCTTATACGTCATTTCTCATGAGTTTCTCGAGTTTGGCCTTTCCTCTGCCCAGAAAGTCGCACAATTGTCCAAGGATTGGGAGAACCGGGAATGGTGGAAACGGACGGATATCGAACTTGAATTGCCCGAAGAGAAGGCGGTACAGGCAACTAGGCAGTCTATTCTTTGGATGTTGGATCTCACGAGTGGCCGTTCTACCTTTCAGTCCTGCTAAAGCGAGAAGGGCAAAGAAGCATTTCACGAGTCATATGAGGACTTTTTGGCTAATGAGCGCCTTCAGCATAAGGCAATTCATGATAAATGGCTGAACGATAGCATTCAAATGAAAATGGAAAATGATTCTCTACGCATTCAGGTACAGGAGATGAGTGAGGAGATGCCCCTGTTAAGGATTGAGAATGAGGAGTTGAAGAGGCAGGTGGAAGAGTTGGAGAGGGGGAGAGCCTCATCCCAATATGTCTGTGCCCGAGCAGGTTTTTGGGAGAGTGAAGTTGCACGATTGTCGGCAGACAACAAGCTTCTTCGGAAGAGGCTTCGAGCTCGAGACCCGAGTACCGTTAGCGAGGATTCTTACTTCTTTGGGAGACTCTTGCCTTTTTGCATGTATTTGCTTGTCTTGCCATGATGTAGAGAGAGTACCGATGATGTAGGAAAAAGAGTAATGTAAAAGTAAAGTAGCTTGGGAATGTAAATAGGTTTTTCTATTTATTGGCCTAAGATTTTCTATTGTTTTCTGCAAAAATGCTTTTGAAAAATCCGTCATTTATCATCATAGGCCAATATATTAGATGAGTAAATAAATAAATATTTATATATAACCTGAAACTAATTCTTTCCCGGGTGAAAATAGCCCCAGTATGAGGGCGGCCATTAGGCTGCCAAAATGCCCCAGTAGAAGACTAAAAAATTCCTAAAAAGCCCGTGTAGTTTAATATTTACAAAAAAAGCCCGGGTGGAAATGCCCTGGTTTTGGGTTTCAGAAAGGAAATAAAGGCTCAACGTGGTTAAGCAAAGGGATAAAAATGGATTGATGGGAACACCAAAAATGGCCTCTCTTCATTTCAAGATTGATCGGTACATCTCGAAACTCTTAAAATATTCAAGCATAGTTTTTTTACCATCATGGAGTGGAGTTTACTGGCTCAGGAAGTTCATATCCATCCATATAGGTAAGAATAAGCGCGTCTCCAGAAAATACCTTTTTTACCAAAAAATAGGGACCTTCGTAGTTTGGCTTGAATTTTCCCCGTGGGTCTTCCTAGGATCTTCTTGAGCACTAAATCCCCAATTTTTAAACTTCGAGGTCGAACTTTCTTGTCATAAGCCCGTGCTATTCTTCTTGGATAACACTGGCCATGGCAAATCGTGTTTAGGCGCTTTTCCTCGATCAGATTAAGCTGGTCATATCGTCACCCATTCTGCTTCTTCAAGTTCAGCTTCCATCAAAACGCGCAGAGAGGGGACTGATCTACGACCACCCTCGATCGGGAGGACAGCCTCCATTCCGTATACGAGAGAATATGGAGTGGCACCGGTTGATGTTCGGATTGAGGTGCGATAAGCGTGTAGAGCATATGGAAGCATGTCGTGCCAGTCCTTGTATGTCACTGCCATTTTTTTGATAATCCTCTAAAAGTTCTTATTTGCAGCTTCAACAGCACCATTCATTTTTGGGCGATACGGAGAGGAGTTGCGGTGAGTGATTTTGAACTGTTCACACATCTCCCTCATTTGCTTGTTCTTCAAATTTCTCGCATTATCCGTGATTATTTCGTTGGGGAGGCTGTATCGGCAGATGATGTTATGCTTTATGAATTTCTGCACGTGTGTATGTGTGATGTTGGCATATGATGCTGCCTCTACCCATTTTGTGAAAGAATCTATCGCCACTAGAATGAAACGGTGTCCGTTGGAAGCGTTAGGAGTGATCGGCCCAATGACGTCCATACCCCATACCGAAAAGGGCCATGGAGTTGTCATATTATGTAGCTCGGTGGCAGGAGCATTGATCTTATCAGCGTAAATTTGACATAAATGAAACTTCCGGACATGTTGGCAGCAGTCGCTTTCCATTGTTGACCAATCCAATAGAAGCCCATACGCAGAATCTTCTTTGCTAGCATATGGCCGTTCATGTGGGGACCACAAGCTCCCTCGTGTACATCCCTCATGACTTTCTTAGCTTCCTCGGCGTCAACACACTTCAAAAGGATATGATTCTACGGCTTCTTAGAAAGTGTTCCCGCACTGACGAAGAATTGCGCGGCTAATCTCTGGATGGTTCTTCGGTCTGTGGCCGTGGCATCAGGAGGAAAGGTTCTGTCTTCCAGGTACGTCTTGATGTCATGAAACCACGGCTTACCTTTCCGCTTCTCCTTCTTCGATTGCCAAACAGTATGCAGGATCCTCTGTCACTTCGATCTCTATTGGCCGGATATCAAGACCTTCTGGGATACTGATCATGGAAGCTAGTGTGGCCAATGCGTCAGCAAACTGATTCTTCGTCCCTCGGAAGCGAAAGGCGAGCCAGCAAACTCCGGCAACAAGCAAGGGCCCGACTATATACAACGGCTAGCTGATCGTAGACCACTCTCTCCCGGTGGTCGAGCTGATCTACGAGCACTCTCTCCCGGTGGTCGAGCTGATCGTAGAGCACCGTTGCCTTGACTCTGTTAGGGGCGCATCCGGCTTCTTGCTTGCTGGGGCGCGTAAGCCCGTTTATCTAGCGGTAGGCCTTTTCTTGCTGCTGATCGTAGACCACCCTTATGATTAGAGTAGGCCTTTTCTTGCTGGGCGCGCGCCTGACTCGAGTAGGGGCTCATGGAGTTGCTTGTTCGTTGTCCGCCACTATGCGTCCTTGCCTACCTATCCACGAGTATTTGACGCATTGGTGGTAAGTGGATGGCACAATGTGATGATCGTGCATCCAGGGACGACCAATAAGAGCGTTGTAAGATGTATCGACATCTATGACGAGGCGCTCGGAGAGTGCTTTGATGTCGCTATTCACAGTCTGTTATTTTTTACTGCAAGAACAAAACAAACACACAACTTCCACCTACATACAAGCCCAGCCAATGGCTCGGAAAAAAGAAGGATTCATGGCGGTAATAAATTCAAAGTAAATAAATTCGTAGATAAGCATAGTTGCAAGTGCCTTCATCGATTACAAAAAAAAATGAAAGAAAAAAGAACTATAAGCGCGCTTGCTTCGGCGAAACCCTTCTCCGCCGTAACGGGGTTTGTGAAGGTGACCCTCTTTCGGGCGAGAGGGTCACCGATAAGAACCAAAACTCTTCTTCTCATCAGCCGGATGACCAGCCAGTCAAGACAGATTTGTCAATGCCCATCCTCTCCCTTCCGAGTTCTATTCTTTGGGATAGTTTCATTCCCTCGGGATTAAGGTAGGCCAGGGGATTCAGTGGATGGAGGAGTCCGCCGGGGCAGGCCAATCAAATCGACCATAGATAGGGATCGGTCCCCTATGTATGGAGTAAGGGGGGTTGAGCAGTATCCGTTGATCAACTCCAGTCTCCGGGAGGTAATTCATGAGAGGCAGGCATTCAGAAGGGATTCAATCAGATGTTATCCCGTAAGGAATTTTCTATCCGGTTCGGACCGGGGTAAACATTCAAGGTTTCGAAGGGTCCTTGGACACTCTCCTAATAAGGAGAGGAAAAGGCAGTGTTCATTGATAAATAAACCACCTCTTCAATACAATAAAATCCTTTTCTTTTCTCTTCATCCGCTCCGCTGTTCTATCCACTGTTCATCGAGAATGAGGGGTTAGGGTTTTTTATAGATTCGACTGACTCTTCATTCATTCCTTTCCAATCCAGTCAATCCCTTCATTGATTCGGAGGAATACATTTCGGGGACCTCAATCCAAATCTGGTATCGATCCATGACGCTCTACTGCCTCTCCCGCCTCAGAACTTATTCTATCCGCTAGCCCAGCAGTCAGAGATAAAATAGACTATCCATCCAACAAGCAACGTCTTCGCGCTAGCGCGCTCATCCGTTGCGCGTTAGCACGCGCATCCGTCTTCTTGCTGGGTGCCTTTGGGGAATAAGATGATTCGAGATTCGATCTGCTGGCCCACTGACTGAACGATGATTTCCTCCCTAGCTGCGAGTAGACCGATTGAAACCGTGAATCCGAAATCCGATACTCCTGTTGGATTCGATACCAGCCTTCCCTGACTCATCGTCTTGTCTTAAAGCCGGGAATGGAAATAGATAGTAAATGAGCCGTGAAGTCGGCGGAACAGAAAGAAATGTTGGGGATGGTTTTGAAAAAGCCTCTCTATCCGGAAGTAGGGAATCCCGTGCTTGCATATCCCGGTTTTGAGACAGACCATCGCCGATAAAGGTTGAATCTACTATCGCCTGCCAGGTCATTCAATCTCTCTCACTCCCAGGGTTTAGCTCCCGACTGGAGGGAGAGGGGCAAGGCATTAGGGATAGCTGCTTCCGTCTCCAGTAATGGATGGAGTTGGTGGTAGTGAAATATTTCGGAGTAGCCGTAATGGAAGAACTTATGGCTTGGTTTTCGTTTTTCGGCCCTCTTCCCCGCCCTACGAATCAAACATCTCCGGGCATCTGGTTTCAAAGAGAGATTGGTTAGTCGCCTTCTGTTCATTCTTACCCCGCACTACCGGACCCCCATTGGTTAAGTTGGGGCAAGAATAGCTATCGGGCTACGATCACAGGCCGGGCCGACCCTCCTTGATTCTAGTCTAGTTTGAGAGGGAAAAGTCCCATCCGTTCCAGAAGTTGCAGATAAATGGAAGGCTTAAATACCAAAAACTACGGAGGCATGATCTACTAAAAAAATGAATGGGTAAGCCCGGTGGTTCAAGTCGAGCCTAGCCTGGTGCTGCCCTATTACGTAAAGGGGGGACTGGTTCAAGGCCGTAATCTACGGGATCAACAGAAGCTTCTCTTGGTCGGCCTTACTCAAATAGGGGCGAAATGGGGTTCTTTGTTTACCAGGGAAACTCCATTGCTAGGCCCACCTGGATATAGGCTCGTACAGAGACAAGACCCAGTGACAGATTCATTTCCAGAGTCAGATCGAGTGGAATCTGTCCCAGAAGTGGGGCCAAGCCAGGGGCAGTGGGGGATTGAGATCGGGCCGGGCCAACAACCAACATCAGCTTCTAGGGATAGTAGGTTTTTTTTAATCCAACCATTCTAGTGGACTGGTCGAGGCCAGCAGCATCGACAGAGCCAGTGCCGGTTGTGCGAAGGCAGCAGATCGGGATCGAAGAGCAGTTGTTTAGCAGAGGTATGAGCCCGACATCCCATTATGTTCCTTTCGGAATCCAGCATCCGATCCTTTATTGGAAACACCTCACGATTGCACCTCACTAATCAATCATCTAGCTAACTGAACCGGATAACTTACCGGGACACTAACTCCTTAACATTCAACTCAGCGAAATCAAGATATTTGAGGGTGACCTATCTCTACTATACTTGGCTCTGGATGGCAAACGAACTAATCCCCAAAAGATCTACAAGTACTGATAGAAAGAGTTTAGTCAGACAGGACCTGCTACTTCCCGAAACTGGATAGAGGGGAGGTCAGGGGGGAGGTATATGAGTCAGGCATGGGCCCGCTTAACCAACCTATCGCTTCTCTCGGATGCTGTCTCGGAGCGTAAGGATGGAGTCTCGCTCAGTAAAGAGAGTTGTAGATTCGTAAGATCATGATAGAGTCTCCGCGCGCTAGCGCGCTACAACTAGCGGAGCAGCCTGCGGAAAAAGGCTAGCGCGCTACTCTGGCTCGCTTCTGAAAGCGGAGCTCGCTGCTTTTCGCCGTAGCTTGCTGCTCGCTCGCTGTCTACTAAACGAGCCTTCACTGCCCGCCCGGCCCCTATCTTTAATCTTAAGTAAAGTGAAGTCAAATCAATGAAGTGAACAGCCCAACCTCTTTGTTTGAAGCTTTGCCAGGGCTGCCCGCGCCTTGTTGAAGCTTTGCTTCCCCTAATTCCGAAACACAACAATAGACTTGCATGCAACTATAGTATAGGAAAAAGCTTCTCTTTGATAGCGGTCATAGGGGGGTTCAGAAAGGATCTGATCGTAGATAGAGACTTAAACCTGTGCGGGGGTAGGGGCGGATGTAGCCAAGTGGATCAAGGCAGTGGATTGTGAATCCACCACGCGCGGGTTCAATCCCCGTCGTTCGCCCATCAATAAATGGACCATTTGTTACGGAGACACAAGACAAACCTTTCCCAACAAGAAATAATTTTTTCTGCAAGAGTCATCTCGAGGCTTTCAAACGCATCCAAGCAATTGGTATCCGATTGAAACATAGAAACCATAGATTCGCGTCGCCTACTTGCTGAAAGCACAAATGGAATGGCTGATCATGAATTCTATGAAGTTTTTAAGACCTAACTAATCAGCCTTACACTTTTGAGTTCATAATGAATGAAATGAACCCCCGGATGAAGAGAAAATATCCCAAGCAGTGGGAGCCCCGAGACCTGGTCGTGACGATCCCTTTCTTAGTGTCGGAAATTATCTTGAGACTGATCGGATCTCCCGTAGACACCCGAGAGACCTCCACAAGGCAGGCTAAAAGAGTAAGAGGACAACAAGCAAAGAGTTATGCTTTCATTTCTTTGTTGAGATTGAAATCAAGCGAAGAACCAAGCAACGGAAAAGCGCGCTAGCTGATCTACGAGCACCCTTGCTTCTTTGGTCTACGATCAGCTCACAAACCTATTACTAAGACGCGTTAGCATGCTTTGACGCGGTAGCGCAGCAATCAAACCAAAACTCTTAAGGGTCTACGATCAACGGTGGTCTACGATCAGCTTACTCAAATAGGGGCTCCCTCCGTTGCTTGCTTGTTCTGGTGATCTACGACCACCGCCTTACTAATAATTGGGCGGAAGGACTTTCTTCTTTGCTGCTTAGCAGCCCCAACGACAAACGAACCGTAGGGCGGGGCATTTTCGGGGAGTAGCCGGCTTCCTTCTTACTTATGTGATGTGAAGTGCTATATGAAAATCAACACCTTTTCTCGATTGGAATACGGATGAGATCAGAGACGCCATCATTGGGGCAAACGATGCAATAGCTTCGGTTAGAGCAAAGCCCAAAATAGCATAACCAAATGATTGTTTAGCCAATGATGGATTTCGCGCCACGGAATGGATCGAGGAACTAAGGACGTTTCCAATACCGACAGCAGCTCCCGCTGAAGCAATTGTAGCAGCTCCGGCACCTATTGATTTTGCACCTTCTAACATCTTTTTCTTAGTTTTCTCGTCACGCTTTTTTTTCCTTCGCGATTCCCTGGATTCCTCGTCGATTCTTACCCACGTTCTTTTTCTTTTCTCTGGAGCATCTCACTTTGAATGAAATGCATTCTTTTCGATACAGTAGGGTACACTGAACACCAACCCATTCTCGATTTCCGTTTTTCAACAAAAACTTTTTCTTGCCATAAAGGATCACATCACCCCTTTCCTTTTTCGCCCGCCAAAGAACAAGTAGCCTTTGCCGCCTATTAATTCATTACGGGAATGCAAATTATCTATCAGGCGGTACGGGAACCATGTTATCCAACAGATTAAAGGCATCATAGAGAGGGAATGAGAAAGAGAGAGGCGATCGGAGTGAGGAGGGACGAAGCAAGGGAGCTCGTCCTCTCAAGCCCAAACAAATAAGTGGCCCTGTTGGCAACTCGATTCCGCCTACACAACTACGAAGCTTGGTCCAACATCAGTAATAGGGATTCGATCCAGCCGCGCCTCCCCCTTCCTGCGGCTACCTTCCTTGAAAACCTAGGCCGACTCACCTCACTCCGCTCGCCTCACTACCTACCCCTAAAGAAAGCAGGGCACTCACTACAGACTGCTCTGGCATACCTTGCTAACCCTGCCTTGCTAACCCCGCTGGCTTAGAAGACCTGAAAGAACCCGTAGGAAGACTTCCAGACCAATAAGCACGTCCTAAAGAGAGGAAGGACTATTAACGGGGATTATAAACTGCCCCCTCAATCGCCGGGGAGGCTATATTCTCAATCGGCGAAGCCTCGCTACAAAGCTAGGGAGGGAGACTTCTTCTTCTTTCAAGTGAAGAAGAAGCCCACCTCCCACAGGATAAGCCCCTTAAAGTACACTTACTGATTGACTAGCTTGAACTTCTCTTACTGCGGAACGCTACGCTCTCACTGCCGATCGCCTCTGGTCGCCTCGGAATTCTATTCATTCTTCTTTACCGCGCTGCCTACCCTTGATAGTGATAGTGGGTTCGTTCCACTCGTTTCGGTGAAACTCACTTCGATCGCCTCACTGCCTCCACGCCTCTGATGAACGGGAGGTCGGCGGCCTGCCTTGATCGCTTACTGTTCACGGTAGAGCTAGTTGCCCTTACTTGCCCTTATCCATTGGGCTTACCGATCGCTACTGCCCTTACACTTCTACTTGGGCTTACCTTTGAGCTGAACGGATTGCTTTAGAGCCTTTACACGGATTGCGTTAGAGCCCGTACTTGGCACTGACCGAAGAGACATCGCTTAAGAGACATCGCAACGCACGGTTAGCACTACTTGCTTTATAGCCCTTACACGGGCGACCTTACCATGTGAGACCGAAGCACGATCCCATATCTGCCATGATTCATGGGATACCTGACACTCACTACGATCGCCCAAGCCCACCCTAGCCCTCCCTCTGCCCTGAGTTAATTAAGACTTTCTGTGCATCTACAAGACACTTTATGCTATGCAATTGATTCAATAAATGATGGGGCGATTGAGCTCTAGAAGTCAATTCGCAAGTGCCCGCTTCGCTTGGCTTCGCTTGCTTTGATGAAGTTCTCGCTTGCTTTGATGAAGTTCTAGTGTTAGCTGCCGCGCTGCTGCATGCCTTCTTTTTCGATCGATCCGCTGCTTCAATGCGCTTTAGGTTTGTTTTCTTTCTTTACCAAGCCCACCCACCGCCCTTGCTTGCTTGCTTTGCTTTCGTCGCCCTATCATCTACAATCTTTCGCTCGCTCTTTGTCCCGGGCCTGTCTGGTGTCCAACAATTAACCCCGGCTTTGAAGGATTTTTTTTTCCTGTGAGGCTACACCGATCAGGGAGATAATAGGTAATGGGTCGGCCGGAGACTGACAACCCCACCAAGAAAGGAAATCAGCAGCCGTCTGGTCTGAGGTATGCATCCTGACTCTACTTTAATAGAAGTCCGACATATAACGGGAAGAGGTTTTCCGGGTCGGTCTCTCTCTCCGTTTTCTAGCAGGCCTTCCTTCGAAAGAAAGACGTTCCCCTCATAGTGGGTGAGGCGAGCGGAGTTAGGAAATGAATGAGATAGAAAAGGTAGTGAAGACACATGGGAATAGATAAGCGAGTACTTGTAAAGCATGGGAGGACTACACTACACTAAGAGAAAATTCCATTGGGTGATTGACCAAGGGTGGCTGGTAAGGAATAGCACCCTTCTATTAGGAAGGAATAGAACCAATCGAAAGGGGATTGACTATGAATCCGCTGATCCAGAGCTAGGGAACAGGGCTAAGCGAAACTAAACAAAAATCATCGAGAAGGCTAAAAACGCGACGTTTAACATATATTGATCATGAGTGGTGGGTGGGTGTCGGGCACAAGCTATGATATCCGATCAAACGTCTGATTTAGTGCTGGAGTGTGGGGTCAATCCTTGTAGAGGAAAGAAGCTGACCCCATGCTCCAGGGAGAGCCCGAATCAATAAACTATAAAGACGTGCGAAGGGCTCGGTGAGCGCCTGATTGTCAATTGAGTGACCCACTTCTGCGACTTGTTGGTTATGCAGTTGATGGATCGCTGTAGGGCCAGAATGATTCACTACAACTTCCACTGTTGGCAGAGTTTGTGTCTGTACCTCCACCGAGACTTCCGATAGCATGAGACTGATCGAAAAGATTAGACCGAGAAATCTCCTTCTAAAGTATGGCGCTTTTTCGTTTGAGATTTCGGATCTCAGATTGTCATTCTGAAAGTGTGATTGCTTTTTCATGCTTTTGTTGAGCATGCCACACCGCATCGTTTGGCAAGAGTTGGGACGGGATTTGGAAGCCATAGTAGCAATGACTCCTTGTCTTTGACCAGAAATGCGATTGCTGGATATAAGAGTGCCGCAACACTTGTCTAATTCTGGCGGGCGATGAGGTCTCAAAATTGGCTCATGGTACCCTTTGAGAGGGGTAATTCGATGCACTGGGAGAGCGAGGGACACTGTTGCATCCTCCGGAGTGGCGTCTATACGGTGTGAGGTTTTTATTCCTTTGTCTCCTATTGAGGAGTCTTTGGAGCAGCATCTGGATGCATTGTCTTCTATCAATGAATTCTTGACGGGGAGTCGAGATGCATCTCTAATGGCGGACAGTTGGTTTATTCTTCTTTCGGAACTTTCGAAGATAGAAGTGTTGCCGGTGACAATCATGAAATTGTTGCCGCCAGTTGACGATGAGCCCCTATGTGTTGAGGATTGAGGGGGAAAGAAGCTTTTATCAAAATCCTTTGATTTGCGTGCAAACGAGGGAGGGCCAAAGATGGAGGTCGGAAGCTCCTGTTGTCTTACTGCATCTTCATCTATCTCCATTAGCTCTTTTCCTGCTCCTACGGAGCTCCTTCTTTTTTCAAAAAGAAGCCACTCTTTACCGGTTTGGCAACCCGAATAGCCTCGATACTTGCTTTTAAAGAGAAAATATCCTAAAATCGGGTCCAATTGGTCAAGGGCTTGTAGCGTAGTGTTCGCCCAATTTCATTGTTGATGAAGCGAAGACTGATCACCTTTATCCGTTGAGACGAGTGGTGAAGCTACGAACCTTTCGTCACCATCAATCTTTATTGAATCAAAGGGTGGGAAAGCCGTTGACTCGGCTCTCTCGTCCCTCAGGCGCTCTTAGCTACTTGGTTTGTGGGCCCTGACAGGCCCCCTCATGTACACGTAGTCCAAGAGGGTTCCAAACCTGAGTTTTCACGAGACGATAGCCACTCATCTCGTATCTGCTTCCGAACGTCTTCAGGGAAAGATTTTAGTCATTGTTCCCTTCGAGGGTCGTTGAGATACTCTTTATGCTCACGCAGGAGCTGCATCCTGCGTTACGCCTTTAGCGACTTTTCAATCTTCCTTTGAGGGGATCCTGAAGAGGTTTTTGTCCTTTTCGTCTCCTTCTCCACCACGCGACGCTGCATCATGGAGATAGATCGTCTGCCTGGGTATAGTTGAGGAGCTTTGGAAATAAACTGCGTCAAAGCGTGAAGAGTGTGGCCGGGTATAGAGTATTAACCACACGGAAACATACACGCCAATACAAAGCGTCATTAACCGATCCTTCGATCATATCGAAACCTTCGGTCAACAGTTGAATCCTTAAGACTTCGTTTAGATGTGGGTCGGTCAGAGACACAGGGAAGTTTGGAAAAACAGCGAAATAAATACGTCCATCGTCAAGGGATGCAGAGATCGCGCCAATCAAGGCATCGGAAAACTGACGGTGGCGACAGTCTAGAACACACGCAAGGTAGCATTTGCTTCTTTAAACCTTTACGAGTGAAAGGCGAGATACCCACTTGCAGTGCTCCAAGATGCACGAATTTGTATCCAGAAAGCTTTTCAGCTTCTTGGAGTTTAGCGTAGGAATGGAAAGGCTATTCTCACTCCATTGTGAGATCTGGGTAAAACTCTCCTCTATCTCAACATTGGACACGCCCTTGAGGCCGAAAACCTCTAAGTACCCTTTTGGGGTATACACGTCTTTAGGAGTATACACGTCTTTCCATTACGTTCACGGAAGAGGACATGCTGCTCGGCAGGGCAAAGCACAATCGCCCGTTATATCATACTGGGTACATCGGAGAAGCACCATTACCCCGTGTGCAAGTTGATCCGGGATCGGCAGTAAATGTCATGCCGCTGAAAGCACTCGCCTTCCTCGAAATCCCTGCTAACCAAATGAGCTACACCAACATCACTATCCCGTAGGTATGATGCTAATACCCGAAAAGCAATTGGAAAGATCCGACTGAAGTGCCAGCTAGGGAGCCGTCAGTCCCAAGTTACCTGCTATGTCATTGAAACCGACACGTCCTACAATCTACTATTAGGACGACCCTGGATCCATGAAAATCTGGTGGTCCCCTCTACACTCCACCAATGTTTTAAATATGTTGGGGAAGAAGGGAAAGTGCATAAGGTCTTCGCAGAAAAGAGGCCATTCAGAGCCTCTGAATCGCACTGCGCCGATGCGTTGATGTACGAGCAAGAGGCAGAAGCCGAAGAGGACACAAATCCCGAACTTGTGATCGCTCGCAAACCGGAGGTGAGGCAGAAGAAGTACATGGTCTTCATCAATGACAAAACAATTCAGCCAAAGCCTAAGTCGGGTAAGTACAAGGTTAACGACGTACCAAACCCTCTTGCCAACAACAGGGCCAATAGATAGACGGTGAACATGGTTGCGCAAAGTATGCCAGACAGTACATTATTGTCACAAGGAGCTGTCACTTTTGTGAGAACATCTGGCTCTTCACGAGACCAACATGCGGCGCCCTCACCGTCAAGCGGAAGCCGGAATTCCATAACTTCAAAACAGAAGTAAGAAGAATGATGTCGGAAATGGGCTACGACTTCTCCAACCCATGCGTGCTTGGGAAAGGCGAAGGAATCTTGGCACCACTAGAATCAGTCACGAGGAAAGTCATGGAATCAACTTGGTTCACCACTGATCAGGGATTACACAACTTTACCGGATTGGGGTACCAGCCTACTCATTCGGACATGATAAGCTCAGAATCTGAGGGGTCATCGTTTTTTGAAAATGGCACGTATGAAGACAATGTGCAGTCACATGTAATTAGTATAGTGGTAGAAGATGCCTCATCTGATAACGAAGAAGAATTGGCTCGAGTCCGAGAAGCATACTTCTGCGACACTTAAGTCTAAGTGCCTATCCCAACATTGCAGCATGCTCAGGACATCGAAGACCCGAATGGGGCATTCTTTACAGTGCCGGCGAAGAACAAGAATGATGAGATCCTGTTCTACAGGGGTCCGTATCTACCTCCACCACCACCAGGGCCAATTGTCTCAGATGGTGTTCCAAATGTCGAAACATTCAATGATACGGTCAAGACAATGATGAGGAAGATGGGCGTCAGTTAAAGCGAGCCTGATGGATTCCACAACGGCCGGGGCATACAGGACTCACGTAGTGAGCCTTACATGACGAAAAGGCAGAAAGAAGATTGGTTAGAAGATCGGAGGCTGGGTCTCTCTCCTCATGGTTTGGGAGATCTGCCGCTTGACCTCCCTTCCCCGAAGAAGTATGAAGAAGAAACAGATCGAGAGTCCTCTTACACAGAAAGTTGGGATTCGAATATAAGCATACCCGACTTGTTCCCTTTAGCTGTAAACTGTACCACAGCGAAGCCATCGACGCCTCCGGGAAATGAAGAGAGGCTAATAGAGAGGCAAAACCAAACTAAGGTTGGAGAACTCCAAGAAAGATGGCCAATTGATGAGTCGCAACTGCTCACCGAATCACGCTCCCAACTCAAATGGCCGTGTCGTTCTGCTCAAAGAATCATTGTGGACACAATTGCCCGCACTGGTTAGAAGAGGAAGACCCAGAAATAGACTGGAGCGAGATTGACGGGTTCCTGACAGAGCCCGAGGAAGATTATTTTCGGGTAGTAACTGCAAATATGGTTTCAGTCGAAGAAGATGGGCAAGAAATCATGACTTGGGAAGATGACCCGCTCTTCGAGCCCCTCGAGAGAACCTGAAACCAGTACCACCCACAGATGATGAAGTTCGACAGGTTGACCTGGGAACGGAAGGCGACCCTCGCCCAATCTTCCTAAGTGCCAGCCTATCATCAGAGGAAGCTGAACAATACGTCCAGCTCCTTAAGGAATACTTGGACATATTTGCCTGGAGTTACGCTGAGATGCCTGGGCTAGACCCTGAAATCGCCGTCCACAGGCAACATATCAAACCAGATGCTAAGCCCTTCAAGCAAGCGCAACGACGCTTTCATCCACTCCTCATGGAGAAGATTTATAAATAAGTACAGAAATTAAAGGATGTGGGTTTCATAAGAGAAGAGAAAGATCCCGATTGGTTGGCAAACATTGTCTCAGTGACCAAGAAGAACGGGCAGATTCGGGTTTGCATTGACTTCAGAGACCTGAATAACGCATTCCCTAAGGTAGCTTGCTTACTCTGCCGATCACGGAAATCATGATAGACAATACCTGCGGATATGAACAGATGTCTTTCATGGATGGCTTGTCTGGGTATAACCAAATCCAAATGGATCCAGACGACGAAAGGCACACGTCCTTTAGAACTCCATTCGGTACGTACTGCTATACGGTGATGCCATTCGGTCTCAAAAATGCTGGTGCCACCTACCAACGGGCTATGATGCAGATATTTCGAGATCAACAACATAAAACAGTAGAGTGTTACGTGGATGACCTCGCAGTTAAAAGCAGAAAGAAAGAAGATCACCTCGCAGATCTACGAAGGGTCTTCGAGATACTTCGAAAGCACAACATGAGGCTCGACAGACCTCAAATTCTTTATGGGGGTAGTAACTGGAAAGTTCTTGGGGTTTGTTATTACAAAAGATGGAATCACAGTTGACCCAGCCAAAACTAAAGCCATCCTTGAAATGAAACCACCAACTAACCTCCGGGAACTCAAACGGCTACAAGGTTTTTTTATCCTACATCAGAAGATTCATCTCAAACCTATCAGGAAGGTGTCAACCGTTTTCACGCCTAATGATGAAAGGGATCGATTTCGTATGGGATCAAGCCTGTGACAACGCGTTCAAGAGCATCAAGCAATACTTAACACAACCACCAGTCCTAGCCGTCACCCACCCACCGCCCTTCCTTCCACCTTGTCAATGGAATTTCCTTTATAAGAACACAACACTACTGATCGCCTCTGATCGCCTGAACGGTCGTAATACCTCACCTAGCCTTCCATTAGCATTAGGAAATTAAAAATTCCCTAAGCGCCTTCCATTCCATTAGATACAGAAGCAATCCCATACCTACCATTCCCTTGACTCCTTGGATACCTGACATTAGATCCCATTCCAGCAGTGCTTAGATAGGTTTCGCCCATTCGAGTCGAGTGTTCTTTGACGATGGCATCATAGGCACAAACCAGGCCCTCGGTCCGCCCTTTACTCTAATAGGGGCTGCTTCGAATGATCGGGTTTCAACGGCTTCCCTAGCTGTGCTGATCTATCTGGCAGTTCACTACGCGCCGAATGATTCTTTGCTATTTCCTCTCTCTCTCTCCTCTCGGTCTGCCTGAAAAGAGTTCCCCGTAAGAGGGACAGTCAGAACAAGATGATGATTTGCGGTTTCATCAAACGGGATAAAAGATTTCGAAATTCGCCGATCATAGGTCAGCGGGTCAAGCGAGGGTTGGTCGAGCTGACTTTCGTTTCCTCTATCCAACGGGAGGAGGAGAAGCTGACTCGGCCTGTTCTAATTGACCCGGTCACCACTCCGACTACCGCTTTCACTATTCCTTAAGGCCGATGCAAACCCCTACTCTTGGCTTGCTTTCCACCCTTTAGCCCTTGCTTCAGCGAGACCGCTAGAAAACCATTCCTTTGCTGTCTATTCATTCCTCTCCGACGCTTACCCGACTGGGTGATCGCTATCCAATTGCTATTTTCTTGTATGTATGCATCAAAAAGGGGCTTCCCTTCTCATTCTTGTCTTGCTACTGCGACTGCGGCAGCTATTGCTTGCTGCCGAGCACCTGTATCCTTCGTCTTCTTTCCTAGGGTACCCTGCTTACGCGATTCGAAAGCCAGTTCCCGGGAGGAAGCCTTCTTTGTCACCTGTGACGGAAGCCTTCTCCTTTTCTGCCCGCTTGGAGCCCTCAATAGCTCAATCAAAAAGGTATGATGGGGTCTCTCCTTCCATTCCATCGTCAAGCACATCTTCCTATCTATGCGGGCTTGAGTCTGATTTCCCTTTTGCTATTGTACCTAGCCTCTCATAAGGTCGTCAACCAAGGCTTCCTGTCCATCTTCGGCGAGCCCCCTTCCTTCATGTGTGCAGATAGCTCTTTTTTTCCCTGATTCCCTGAATCTTCATTATGGAGCGACTGATCGCTTTGCTCAGATTCATGGACTCCTGATTCAGGAATGAGAAAAAAGGAGAGCAAACAAGCGGAGAACAAAGAACGGTATAGGGATAGCAGATCAAAGCCCGGTCTCCCGTCTAGCTTCAGGTCGATGTCACGGTACGGTAATAGGGAGCTAGAGGGCGCGCCTAGTTGTCTGGTCTCACTCAGCCACAGACTAGACCGCTCTCGCCGTTGCTTCTTTAGTAAGTTCTGGCGCGCTAGCGTGCTTATGGAGTTGCTTGGTCCTTTCGAGTGCTTGGATGGATCTGCGTAAGTGCCGGCAGTCTCGCCTTCCTTTCTGAGTGTACAAGAGCAAGTCTCCGTGAGCGACAGCAGCTCGTAGCTACACGATCACCTTGTCAGTCTAGTCTAGTGGGTCTGTCAGCTAGTCTTTCATTTCTCGCTCACTAGTCAAGCCAGTCTCTCTCTTGTTCCCGTATGTTCTCCTCGCTCCAAGCTACCAGTCCAGCTAGAAAGCCAACCAGAAAAGCCAAGAAAGAGCAAGTCTCGTGTGCACTGATTTTAAATCAGCCTGACTTTGCACCAAGTCGGAGTGACGAGATACCTCTTAAGCAGCTCGTTGCTACACGATCTGAAAGTAAGCTACTAAGCGTTCGGGCTACTAGCTAAGAAGTCAAGCTTTCAAGCCCAGTTGAAATGCCAGTCAGGAAGGCTCTCGGAAGGTTAGGAAGGACAGTAAGTAAGCTCCTCCCGCATACCTATAGTTGTAGCCGGATTGGCGAATAAGCAAACTCCGGCAACAAGCAAGTCCTTTCGCCCCTATTTGAGTAAGCTGATCTACGAGCACTCTCTCCCGGTGGTCGAGCTGATCTACGAGCACTCTCTCCCGGTGGTCGAGCTGATCGTAGAGCACCGTTGCCTTGACTCTGTTAGGGGCGCAGTAGTTTGATTGCTGGGGCGGAGTCCGCTTTCTGTTCAATAACTACGTAGACCAAGCGAACACTTTAAGCAGATAAGAATCCATCTAACTCTCTAAATTTCTCTGTATTGAGTCAACAAGGACGGGTTGCTTTGCCAGATCTGTTGGAGTGAAGAAAGATAGTACAGTAGGCGTTAGGCTTTTGAGTGATTCCATCCAATAGGGTGAGGAATCAGCTTAACTCAACTATCTTTCTAAGTGTGTGGAAGAAATAGTAAAGAAGAAGATAGAGGAGAACGAGTGAAGTATACGAAGCGAGTGTGCTAGAGAATGAAATCACTCATTCATTAAGAAAAGTCTTAGGGCTTGCTAATGCCCCTACGGTATCAGAGCAAGGAACAGATTGAATAGACTCTATCTTCTTTCCCTTCATGAGTACTGGAGACAAGGGGCTTCCTACTGGCTTTGCCCGGTCTTTTGGAATGGCTAGACGGAAACAGCCGCCTAAAAATAGAAAACTATTAGGAGTCAATAGTTTTGCTAATGTTCCGGTAGGTGTTAGGCTTTTGAGTGATACTCTTAAGGGGTATCCCAACATTTAGCAAAGGACGATTCCTCAAGGACGGAGATTGACACTGCCCCTACTCAGGTTATGAAGAGCATTAGGGCGGTTGTTATAAATGTTCATGGGATGCACTCTCCCGGCTGGATGAGAGTCACATGAAAGGAGGTTATGAAATTACTGATCGAAGAGGGTTCAGCAATTTCATAACCTCACTAATAGGAACTCCAGAGAGAGGGTGGTGAATGAAGATAGGAGTACTATAGAGAGTCACCGACTTCGAACACCCAAGCATAAGAGAGACCGGGAATCCCTAACTGGAGTAAGATACGAATGAGTTGAGGGTGCTGCTTCACCTTTAAGAATCACTTGCCGCTACCAAACGAGTAAGCTAAAGAATAACACCGCCCATTCTCTCCCTGCGGTCGAGCTGCTCGTAGACCACTCTCTCCCGGTGGTCGAGCTGATCGTAGAGCACCGTTGTGCGTTAGCATGCTTTGACGCGGGAGCGCGCTTATAGGTTGCGCGCGCCTTACTCATAATTGGGCTCATGGAGTTGCTTGCTTGTTCTGGTGATCGTAGACCACCCTTTGTGTTGTAGTAGGGCCGTTGCTTGTTTGGTTTTATTCGCTCCGGAGTTTGCTGGGAGTTGTTTGCCTCCTGGGCGCTGCTCCGCTATGCGCTATTCATGGTGCTACTGTAGAGAAGACTGAATTCGAAGATGGTTACATTCCGTGCTTTTGCTTTTCACCGCTGAAGAGACCTATGGGTCACTGCTAACCGCTTCTGGTCCCAAAGATTCGGGCTTGCTATTTCCGTTGGTTACATCTCTGAATCTTTTTTGTGCCAGTGACCGGTTTATGGATGAGTGCTCTTGGAGTAGTCGGTCTAGCTCTGAACCTACGTGCCTATGGCTTCGTTTCCCAGGAAATCCGTGCAGCGGAAGATCCTGAAATTGAGACTTTCTTTTATACACCATTCATCTTCTCTTAAACGAAGGTATTCGTGCTTGGATGGCGGCTCAGAATCAGCCTCATGAAAACAATTCCCTGAGGCGCTGTCAAGCAGTGGAAACGCTCTTTAATGGAACTTTAGCTTTAGCTGGTCGTGACCAAGAAACCACCGGTTTCGCTTGGTGGGCCGGGAATGCCCGACAACTCAATTTGTCCGGTAAACTACTCGGGGCTCACGTAGCCCATGCCGGATTAATCGTATTCTGGGCCGGAGCAATGAACCTATTTGTTGTGGCTCATTTCGTGTACCAGAGAAGCCTATATATGTTTTATGAACAAGGATTGATTTGACTTCCCCATCTAGCTACTGACGGTTGGGGGGTAGATCCTGGTGGGGAAGTTATAGATACCTTTCCATACTTTGTATCTGGAGTACTTCACAACATTTCCTCTGCAGTCTTAGGCTTTGGCGGTATTTATCATGCACTTCTCGGACCTGAGACTGAAGAAAAATCCTTTCCATTCTTCGGTTATGTATAGAAAGATAGAAAGAAAATGACAAGTATTCACTTAATCTTGTTAGGTATAGGTGCTTTTCTCCTAGTGCTCAAGGCTCTTGATTTTTGAGGCGTATATGATACCTGGGCTCCCGTGGGGGGAGATGTCAGAAAAATGACCAACTTGACCCTTAGCCCAAGTGTTCTATTTGGTTATTCACTTTAATCCCCCTTTCCCTTGGGGGAGAAGGATGGATTGCTAGTGTGGACGATTTATAAGATATACTTGTAATAAGAGATCATTGGAGGACATGTATGGTTAGGTTCCATTTGTATACTTGGTGGAACCTGGCATATCTTAACCAAACCCTTTGTTTGCATGGGCTCCCCGCGCATTTGTATGGTCTGGAGAAGCTTACTTGTCTTATAGTTCAAAGGCTTTATCTGTCTTTGGTTTCATTGCTTGTTGTTTCGTCTGGTTCAATACGCTTATCCCAGTGAGTTTGACGGGCCCACTGGCCCAGAAGCTTCTCAAGCTCAAGCATTTACTTTTCTAGTTAGAGACCAACGTCTTGGGGCTAACGTGGGATCCGCTCAAGGACCTACTGGTTTAGGTAACTATTTCATGCATTCCCCAGGTCATTTTTTGATTTGAGGAGAAAGAATGCGCTTTTCAAAAATGGTCGGAAGAAATGCACCGGGTTTCAATTCGATTTCCGGCTGGCTGGTTTTGATGCAAAAAAGACAAAACGGGATTGGATTTCCACTCATAAGGAAGGAAGGTTAGATACCTTTGACAGGGTTGTATTTTTGGTTGAAATGGGATGGTGTTCAAACTCCCGAGATGCAGTCTAGACAGCGGGCCCTCCCCTTTCTGACTGGACTGACTCGGGGAAGGGTCAATCTCCTCCGGAGCATGCTTCACAGCCACTCATTCGTCCTGACGAAAGGTATACGAATCTCTCTCTCAGCGATTCCTTTCTCCGCTAATCACCCCTTCCCAACCAGCCCGCCCGATCGATCTTGTAAGATCGGCGAATTCATAGGGGTTAATCTGGTCTGAAGTTGTCGGAACGAATCGTTTGCTTTATCGAACAAAGCTTTATTAGGGGGTCTTGGTTGGCCCCCTATTTTCAACCATTACAGCTGGCGTCGACCAGCTTTGCGATACGGACGGACACGAAGAAGAACGCAGGCAGCGGAAATGCAAAAGAGAAGAGCAAAGATTCCCGACCCAGAGCATGTTATTGACTCAACCACAAATATGTTGAATGAAGGTAGCTTGCTTACTCTCAGCCACTAGTTAGAAGGAAATCCCTTGACTTCGCTTATGCTCAGTCAAGTGAGGCGGGCTAAGATTCCATTCGAAGTAACGTAACAGGATTCGATGTTGCACCATCTTCAACTCTTCTCGGGATCCGGAGTTTTTCGAGAAAAGGTCCCATCCTTCAATATCATGATTGGGTCGACCAGGCCAGATCATGAGTGAAATATCATGATCGGGTCGACCAGGCCCGATCATGAGTGAATAGAAAATCGAAAACGTACATAGCTGTTCCAGCGGAAATACTTGGAATAATTCTACCACTTCTACTAGGAGTAGCCTTTTTAGTGCTAGCTGAACGTAAAGTAATGGCTTTTGTGCAACGTCGAAAGGGTCCTGATGTAGTGGGATCGTTCGGATTGTTACAACCTCTAGCAGATGGTTCGAAATTGATTCTAAAAGAACCTATTTCACCAAGTAGTGCTAATTTCTCCCTTTTTAGAATGGCTCCAGTGGCTACATTTATGTTAAGTCTGGTCGCTCGGGCCGTTGTACCTTTTGATTATGGTATGGTATTGTCAGATCCGAACATAGGGCTACTTTATTTGTTTGCCATATCTTCGCTAGGTGTTTATGGAATTATTACAGCAGGTCGGTCTAGTAATTAGGGGGGCGGCCGTTCGGTCGCCTATGATACTAGGACCAATGGGTCAAAAATGGGTTTGTGCCGCAGGTGTTGAACGATCTACTCTACACAGGTGTGGGCTTACAGGGCTAGGGCTCATAAACCCTTTCTTTCATTCATCAATAGGGCCCTGGTCGGTCACTTTTCCGGGCCGGGATCGAGAAGTGGAAGTCATAAAAAAGAGATGTTTCTCTTCGCACCTCAGATCAAGAGGAAGGGTAGCTTGTCAAGCTGGCCTATATGTTTAAATAAAAAAGAAATATAAAAATATAAAAAAAAAGATTCGCTGTCTTTTAACCGGCTGTTCTTCTTTGTCAACGCTACTAAGGACCTATAGCCTACTTTACTTATGAAAGAGGGTTATTCAAAAAGGAAAAGGCGCTACTAACCCCGTATTATCAATTAGAAGTAAGCTGCTGAGTTAGCCTAGCCTACCCTACTATGGTATAGTATAGTAGGCGAGCGAGTTAGCGAAGACGCTTAGGCTAATAGAGAAGAGAGCGTCGGTGCGTAGCCTTCATTCTACTACGCTACGCAAAGGTTACGAAGTCACTTAGCTCGACGTTAGGAGAGTCAAGGGGGAACGCCATACCTACATAGAAGAACCGCTGTTCGCTGACTTTCTAAGGTCTAACCTTTCGCTCCCCTACTGAAAAGGGGCAAAGCCGCTTCGCACCACTGATAGACTACTACAGATTCCATTCAAAAGGCGCTACTTAGTTTCGCAAGCCTTTGTCATTGTCAGTCAACTAAGTAGGGCCTGAGGCCCCCTGCGAATCCGTAAATCTGAGGAGCATGCCGCAAAAAAAAAGGATGGTCCCCCCGGAACGGAACAAAAAAAGAAGTACCCCCCATCATGGTGAACCTCTCCTTGTGATCGGGATGAGGTAGATGCCTCCCAGCCGGGGGGCGGATCGAATCGGAGTTTCCTTAGGTAGCCACCGACCTACAGTTATCCTTAAACTTCCGTGCTTGGTGGAGAAGAAGCGAACAAAGGTACGCTCGCTTGCTGTCTTGTTCTCTGCCGCGAACTGGGATCGCTCGCCAGCTAGGTCAGATTGGAGCAACATTGTATGAGAACATATTACCCATCTTCGGGGACAAGGGGCGGAACGACCTCTCGATCTACTTACTGCAGCCCAGGCTTATTTAACGTCGTCTAGGCGTTCCCTGTTGCTCCGATCTCCCCTACGCCTAGGACGTTGTCTGGGCCAAGAGCCATAGTTAGTTGCTGTTTCCATTTGGTTGTTTTTTCTCGTTGTTGATACCGGCAAGACCCAGCCAGATGATGTCTGCTGGTTGGTAGTGAGAGGACTCTTAGTACCCGCATACCCAAAAGGGGGCGCTGGTTAAAAAACAATCATTTGATTTTGTTTCTTGCTCTCCCTTAGCAGCGGGAAAGGAGTCTATCTATCTGCCTAGCTTTGGTAGATTTCCCCCAACGCAATCCACAAACTGAAATTCCACGAATCCCTTGGTGGATAAGTCCGACGACTCAGCAGCAGTGCGGAATTTAGTTTCTCGTCCGGTGGATCTGATCTATAGTTAGGGGGCAATACATACCAAAAGGTTCGAAGAAGGAACGCGCATAAGAGTATATAACCAACCCACCCTTCTGTATAACCTATTCACATTAGTGAAGCGGCTGGATGCATAAGGGAAATGCACGTTTGTGAGACCGGATGCATAGGGGAGTCAACCTACGAGCACGGAAGAGCGTGGGTACCGCTGACTGTGGTAAGATTCTTAGCCCTGTTGATGACTCCATCTAAAATACAATAGGGACAGCCGTTTCCGGCTGCTCGTTTCGTATCTTGAAGAAAGTAGGCCTGTCGGCGGTCGGGTCAATAATAGCTATGCTATTGACCGACCTCCGCCCGATCCCGAATGCGGGCGGGATTAGATCGTGGTCGATGATACGGTCGAAAAGACCAGCGAGCGAGATGGTTTTTAATAGTACGTCACTCCCTATCATTGCCTTATGAGTTCTAACATCCTACAATCGTACCGATGTCTACTAAAACCTACGGGCGGGTGCTCCGCAACAGCGGCAGTAGTGAACATTGCTACTAAAGAAGGGAGAGGGGAGCCTCTACCGCGGTTAGGTTCCCTCGCTATTCTAGTTTTTGGTATATGCGTTCCGGGAGTGTCCAATTCCCTTGAATCGTACTACCGGTTGTCCCACCGGGAGGGAGGTTGTGTATCGCCAGATGTCCAATCCCATAGTATCTGGATTCGTAATACCGAACCCTCTATATTTGCACGATCGCGCATGGGCTCGTAGGAAGCGAACTCATAGTAAGCAAGAGGGCCGGGAAGGAGGGAGCGGGAACCAGAAAGATTCCTACGACGAACCCGAGCCCCCCGATGAACGAAATAGACCTTTCTCTACTGTATAAGCACCGGCCGTCATCGGTAAAGCTCCGGTCGGGACGAGCGAAGAAAACCCCTAACCAGCGAAGAACCAAGCAAGTCCTTCCGCGAAGAAGGACTTGCTTGCTTTCTTCGTTTGGTTTTCCTGATCTACGACCACCCTCACTCTCTCTCAAACTAAAATTTTATCAAATTTAAAACTCCCCATCCGTTTCTTGATTCGATACCAGTCGTGATTCCCTACCCACTTCGGTCGAGGTGCCCACATTTGATACTCATCTCGAATTTCCGCTTGGGATGTCGAGTGAGACAGAAATGAGGGAAGGGCTTGATCACCGCCTGACATGGTTAGATCGCCCGCCTCGCCCGATGATCTATCTGCAAATTCGTTGGTTGATCCATCCGCTCATCCCTCCTCAGAAGGGAATGATGTCCAGAGAAAGCCAGTCTGGCGACTTCCACCGTACCACCGTTCATTGGGTGGATCAAACCATCCGTTCCTGGATCCGATACTAGCTTTTCACATTCAATAAAATGACTTGCCGAATCAAGATCTTCTTTTCCTCCTAAATCCACTCCAGACAGAATCGGTTTTTCGCCGGACACCACTGCTCAAATGGGAGCTGTCCCACCGACAGTTGAGCTACTCGCGACCAGGGAGGGATGACCCACCTAACGAATTCACGTTTTCCGAAAGGAAAAAGCAGGGTTCCAAACCTACCCGTTGGCAGGAGATGTTGAAGTAGCGCATGAAGTAGTCTCTATCCCCCGGTCGGAGCTGCAACAAGCGAGGGAACTCATTTGAATTAGGTAATTGAGTGAATGCAATCTTTGCTTTAGTGCTCCTTCTATTCCAACTGGCATAGCAAACTAAATACCGGCCGGAAGGCTTCCGAAATGTCGAGCAAGCCATTATTAGCCTTAACGAATAATTGGATCTTCTTCGGGTGGAAGGAAGCCGGAGGTAGGGATGGTTTGGAGGAATTCTTGGGACAGATGGAGGACCACCCCTTGCCATAATTGATCGGATTCGGGATGGAAGCTGTATTAGGGAAATGAATCCACTGGTGGGGAGGCGACTAAAAACTGAGAATTTCCATATAGGGTGCTTCCCCTGCCGCCTTCCGACAGACGCTATTGGCTTTTATCCCGCCGATGCGGGAATACGACAGACTTGCTCATGCTGGGACAAGACGACTTCTGGGAACACGTACAGAGCTTTCAACTGCCTTTCATAGCCTTGAGTGGCGAATCAATTCTGAAGTCGGTTGCCTGAACCAGTTCTCGAATGCATTTCAAGGCTGAGGGGGGAGAAGCTGATCCCGGGACGCATGGACTATCTATTAGTTGGTTTCCGGCTCCTGGATTGCGAGGGTAGTCAATTGAATCATGCCTTGGAAGAAGCAACTCCCTTTCATAAATAGCAGGTCGGCTGGAAAGAAGATCCCGGAACGCGGCCGGCCTCTGACCCCAAAGCTTTAGTACCGCCCACCCAGTCGCCAATCCCGTCTTTTATCCGCCTTTCCTTATTCCAGCAATGTCAATCGACAGGGAGGAATCCACTCTGTAATCCATGCCGATCCGGGAGAGGGAAATGGAAAACGCGGATAGACGAGTCTTTCTTCTCCCTGAACATCGGGATCATTGGTTGAGAGTTCAGGGTGAGAACATGTTTACTGCCAACAGAGAATGAGATGTCTGTTTCCCGGGGGTTGGGACTCCACTTCTACTTCTTCAGATATATTGCGATCTGCGACAGGCAGATCACTTCACCATTCGGCCCATCAAGAGAGTCATATCCTAAACCAAACCTATCAGGGTTTTATCGCCTCCCTCATCCGAAGGCATCGTAACATATGTATCAACGATTCCATAAAAGGAGAGGAAATTGGATCCATCCCTGGAGGCATAGGCATAGACGGAAAAAGCAGAAGCATAGGGAGAGGTTGAAGCAGGAGCAAAGGAGGGGATTGAATGAGGGATGCATCTTCTGAACTGCTTGAGAGCTGGAAGATTGGGATATCCCGACTTATACCCGCTTTTAAAGGTAAGATATCGACCTTTGATGGGGAGGGCGGAGCGGATAAGAAATGAATGCAAGCTTTATCCCCTTCTTTATGCAACTCCTCTTCTCAGATACAGATCGGCTGGACTAGAGTGCCTTTCGGGGGATATTGACTGAAATGCCCCTCCCTATTTTCATCTCTTTTCTTCAATATCCGTTCATCAGTCTTTTGGGGAGGGAAGAGAATCGAGCATGGCTCAGTCGTTATCCGGGATCCGGGCGAGACGAGGAGAAGAAAGAAACGTTGGTTCAGGCAGTTAGAGTAGCGATGGAGGAATTCGATCAAGCTTCTCCTCCTTCCAAACCATCTGTTCTTGGATCCGATTGCCATTAGGATCGGGATCTCTTTCTCCTCCTTCCCCCTCTACTCTAAGGCTCTCCCTCTCCTCAGTACTGCCTTTTTCCGGGGTTTGTACGACTACAACATACTACCTCAGAAACTAAACTAATCCACCTTCATAATCAATCTGCCTTATCTATCTTTCTAATAAGCCCCTTTCTTTATATTATAGGTGAGGGTGCGCAGGAGCGCTCACGTTTTTCAGCTCTGGTGAGAAGCTTTAAGAGATAGGGGCTTCGCCGCCTTTCCTTATGGCATAACAAGAGCAAGGAATGGGAAGGATAAGGCTTTGTAAAAACCTGGATTCTCTTTTTTTCAACCAGCCTTGGAAGCAGTCTGATTTTCCCTGCCCGGAGAAAGATAAACCATTGAATGGGGAGGACGAGACTCTTTGATCTCGGTTAACCGGAGATATCAGTGAATATCGTACGACCGCCGCCATTCAAGATAAGCGGCTCGGCTTACTAATTGAAAGCTAGGCTTACTAATTGAAAATTGCATTATAGCCAGCCAAGCCGTGAGCTACTCCCTACCCATAGAAAGAGGTTTTCGAATTAGTGATAGAGGCGCCTTTACCTGTGTGCATATGGATAGCACCCTTTTAGGTTAGGTAGGGAGTTGTTAACGCAATAGTAGACTCGACTTGTCGATGGAGATGTACCTTGTGGGGGGGCAGCCGAGAACAATTCAGATAGTTCAATGCCCGGGTTGCCAGCAGTCTCGGAAAGAGTTGGTTCAGCTATGCCCATCTCTACCTCTCGCCCAGATGAAGATCCTTGGATAGAAGATATCAATGCGCCATTCTCGAAAACAAACTTTATTCGTTATCCTAATAAAAGCAGCAGCTTTCAACTCTTTTCCCGGGTGGATTGATAGGGCTTATACCGCTCCGTGGGCCTCTTAGCAAACTCAAATGCCCCGCGAATGAGCCAGTGAATGAACCGACGATGAAAGGGTCAGTCGATCCAACGTTTTCAACCCACCCCTCAGTAAGGGCCTGCCATAAGCAAGCACGAAAGAAAAGAAGGCAACCAGGAGAAGCAGCGAAGAAAGAGCTCGCGCGTAACTAGCAAAACAAAGCACTCAACCATAGGGTAGCAACTAAACTAAAGGAAGATGGTCGTATATAAGGACAGGTCCTGGAATCAGTCAGTCAATAGTGGAAAGGAGAAACTGCTCAGCTTGCCCCGGTCCCTTAAGGTTTTACAGGTTTGAGCAACCAGGGAACGGAACCTTTCGCGGCCTCTTTCGAACGAGCTAACTCCTCCCTTTTAGCGCTCTCTCTACGCGTGATCCGGGAATACCACCTATCTCTATCTATGGAAGGAACTGCTTGGCACCCTGCCACTTCTGTTCTGGCCTAGCCCTCTTTGCTTTTCAGCTTGGCACGTTTAAAGAAGTTGCCTAAACTAAGTGTACAAAGTGGCATAAAGTGATTCTTTTCGGGGTTGGTTGGAGGGTGTAAAATCAATCAGTTTGCGGTGGCCAGATAGATATCTCTGGTTGAGGTGTTAGCAAGTCGAGTTAGTTAGCGCCGTTGGCAAGTCGAGTCTGTAGTCGGGTAGTCAGGTAGTAAGATTGGTTTCACGAGAATGAGTTGGTAGCCATTCCGTGATTGGTAATTGGTTCCACGCCTATATATCCATCTGGGGCGGTAGTTGGATCGGTTCCGGTTTGACCAAAAGAATCGGTGTTGACTGGTGCAATACGAAATGATGCTCCTATCATGCACCCTGCGCCTTATATGCTCGGTCCCTTGCCGTACCCCGTCCCGTCGAAGAAAGAACGTCACTTCCGTATGAATCAGGGAATCTACTGAGAGCAAGTAATCTCGGGCGTACCATCCAGGGTTCGGGAGGTTAAAGGGGGGTAAGGGAGGAAGGGCGGGTGAAGTTTCTTACCCCTCCTTCTATCCCTTGCTACTGTTCAACTGGAGCGGAATATCCTTTGCCCACTCCTCATTTTCCCTACTACCCATTATCCGCTATATAAACTAAGATATAACAACACTGATTATCCGCAATATATATATATATCTAACAACAGATTCTCCGCTATCAACAACCCACCCTTTGTTGTTGGTGAGAGAGAGCCTACTAGACTAGACTGATCGCCCTCCTCTCGGCAGTGCCCGAACAACTACCTGACCCCCTAGCCCTACGTTGCCCGCTTGGAGCGGGGGGTTCCACATTCTATGGACCCTGCTCCGAAAATGCTGTGAGAAAGGAAAGGGAAGATCTTGGAAATGGAGAAAGATGATCCGTTGGTTTAGGAAAACTATAACTCTTGGTTCTGGAATAAGCGGGTTCCGGCCCCTCCGCATCAAGATAGTCAATCGAGAGAAGTGTTCATCCGAGAAAAGCGGCTTTCGCACCTCAAGTCGGTTATCCGTATCGGTGAAATGACTCTATCCTTAACACATACGCTTCGGCCCAACGAAATAGGCTAGCGCAGATCCCTCTCTCCAGTTAAGTACCTACCCGTGAGATTAGAGCAGATTCGCTTGTCGTTGTATTGTGTCACATCGACTGCACTTTATTAATCTATCTGCTATCGGTTGAATCTCAATCCCTATTACGCTTAATAAACAACCTATTACGCTAGGATTCACTCTTTACGCTCAATAAACAACCTATTACGCTCAATAAGTAATAGGTTGTTTATACGTGAGTAATAAAAAGAAATGATGCTGATAGAGATACAAAGGTAGACACCCTAATCGATAGGGACAGAGATAGACGGTTCAGTTACTTTCTTTAAAAAGGGTAGGTTGGATTAGGGCTATCCCCTTTATCAGCCTAGGAAGAGAGAGAGAACAGGAGTCCGCCTCCAATCACCAATAAGAAAGAGTAGAGTAGGGGCCAGGCTTTACCAAGCAAGACAAAGGATAAGGCCCGTCACTCTGTTGCCCTCTTTCTTATCTACTTACCGGGGCCAGGGCTAGCTGAAACAGAACCTGCTCACAGCCCAACATCAGATACCGCCACCCAATAAAAAGGATACGCTTAGTCAGATAGACAGGCATGGATCGCAACCAGCAACTAACAACTGCTAATAAAAGATCGGATAGATGCCAAAGACAGAGATCTATAGATCGATAGGAACCGATACCTAAACCAAGATAACATTCTATCTGCCACTTACTACTGAGTTCATTAACCTGCCTTCTTCCCTAACCCCCCTTAAACTCCCCTACTCCCTCATCTATTAATTGATTAGGGATCTCATATACTACTTAAAGACTTCATCGAAAGAGATGCAATAGAAAAGGAGGGCGGGGATGCTACCACTATGACAGGAAAGGAAGAGTAAGCGCTACAACCAGTCCCCTCAATAGAAGGGGATCGAATAATAGGACCATATCGAATCAGAGGGAGGGATCGTACCACAAACGAATACTGCCACTTAGTACTAACCAGCCATAGTTATTGGTTAGCCGCATCTACATGGAAAGGCTTTCCAAGAACAAACTACCTTTTATAGATAGGCAAACGCTCATATTGACAACACGAAATCTTGACCCCACTATTATTTATGCGTTAACAACCTCCCAACAAGTTGAAGTCGAATCCCGCTTCTACTTTGGTGGGGGATGCCTTCGGGGGAAAGCCATCAACCTTAGCATCGGAACAAAGGGGACTATATTCCAGCTTTAAGCCGGGGAATCCCATCGAGGGAAAGCAACCATATTTTACAAACGTATTAACGTAGGACCCATTCTCCATCAATCAGGCACATTCCCCCTACCTTCTCTCTCCCATTGACGTATTGGAGAACCTGGGCCACCAATCTTATTGTGGTCACACGTTGCAGCAACTGGTCCACCTTCTATTCATGTACCGAGATCCATGCTACATCCATCTTTTCCATCGCCTCAACGTCTTCTATATGTAATAAGATCTCGGGTTTTTATCTCAGGCGCAATGAAGCTTGGGATTCCAGTCCAGGGGATTCCACCTACTTCATCCGATCGAATAATACCATGATTAGGGGGTTCGTCTATTCGGGCCACTATTCAATGAATGAAGGCAGTAAGATTCGCTTCAGGAACAGCCATTCACCTAGTCACAGAGCTGCCCATTCTTCAAGGGATCCCCTATCCATCAGTTGTTGACTAGCCCATTACTTCTATATCACCATGGCCTAACATACAGAACCTACCAGCGCATCTGGTCAAATGTTAGAGGGGGAATTATTCGAGAGAGGCGGGACTGCTTCTTACACAGATCCATTGAAGGGGGACATTCCATACCGTTCTAGATCCCCCACTGTGAGGTTCATTAGAAGCTTTAAGCCCACTATGATACAGATCTTCGCCCACCTCCTCAAGGCTCGGAATCCGACGGATAACCACCGCCTACAGATTGCTCCTACGGCTAAACGAACCAAGGCTCTGGTAGGCGAGGGTCAGCTTGAAAGGGATACCTTTTTGGAAAGGCCAATCCAGAAAGAGTAGGCAAGGGTCCTCTAGGAGGCAGAGTTTCGTTTTCATTCGATGCTGCCAGCTAGCCCTATCCCCAGCAATAGGAATAGAAAGCCATACTCTCTCAAAAGGCCAACCCCCTCCAGGCTCGGAGTGCGAGGGTCAGCTTGGTGAGGCATCTCTCTCGAAGGATGCAATCGACAGATCCTCTTATATACGTATCAACAAACCCCACCTCCAACCACTCATTCTCCCTTCTCGGGGGATTCATGTCACACGTCAGAACCCCTCTCTCCAGGAATGCCTATTACGCGTCAAAACCCAGAAAAGCTTTTCTCTCCAATTGAGCCTCTATACAGAGGGATACTTTCTTGAACGCCCTATCCAATAGATTCGAATAGATACGCTCCTCTATAGAAAGGCAATAGATACGTTCCTCTATGGAAAGACATCCATATTCGATAGATAGGCTGATCTAGAGAAAGGCCATAGGTATAGAGAGGGATAGATAGGCTAATCTGGAGCCCAAGATACAGATATTCAAAAGCATGGATATTGAATAGGAACCCATGGAAAGGCTACTCCATAGAAAGGCTCATCTAGACAAATACAAACGCTCCTCTATACAAGGGCTCATCTAGATCAAGGGATAGTTACTTACTTACCCGTCTATGTTTAGAGGCTAACACAACCCGAGGAGGTGTATACCATCGTCACCGACTAGACGTTTATTCAAAGGCTAAGCCCATCATGGAAAGGGATAGTTTCTTGAACGCCCTATCCACAGAAATAGAAAGGGATGGATATCCTCATCTATACCAATAGAACTGGCAATGCAGGATCTGATCCTGGCTATCGAAACGGAAAGGATGCCGCGGCGGGCTTTGACTCTACTACCCTCACCCCAGCTCTCGGCCCTTAATTATTACGAAAAGGGGGGGTGGATCAATTGGTTCAAAATCAACTGCACCCGCCTTTGCTCTTCGATCCCGATTCGGAACTATAAGGGATGTTGGGCGATATGGTAGCGGAGAAGTTGCTTAGACTCCGTCAACCTCTATGATGCCTTTAATCTGTTGGATAACATGGTTCCCGTACCGCCTGATAGATAATTTGCATTCCCGTAGCTTTATCCTTTTTCTCTGGATCTTTTGTCGGCAATCAGGGCCCGGCAGCAAAGCTGGCGTAGAGGCTTCATTCAGACGTTTCTGAGGTATGTAGGGGTGGAGCTTCAGTCCATTCGTCCTTTGGCAGGCGTCGGTAATCTGTAGCGATGGAGTATCCCATTACCTTTCTTTCGGTTTTCATTCACATCTACTCTCTTCGTGGAGGGTAATAGCGGCACGGCAGGATCATTCCGGCACAGCAACATCTGGTTTGCGGCTCTATTCAAAGACTAAGCGAGGCGACCAGAGGTCGGGCTCTATACGAGCTCCTGTTGATCGGCTTTCTTCTATCTGTTCTTCCGAACAGTTCGTTTTCAAGGGTGGGCCTATTTCCAATTCTGCCTGAGAGCTTGTTTGTGCGGGCTCATGTCCGTATTTCCGTACTTTCATCTCATTCCCTTCCTCTATATGCCCTTCTCTTTCCTTTCCTTTCGCTTTCTAAGCAGGGGTTGGAAGCTACTCTCGTACATTCGCTTTCCTCTGGCAGCACGATGCCAATTCCGCCTCAGAGCCAGAATGACGTGGTGGTTCCTTACCGCTACAGCAGAGCTGAATTGCGCGGGGACGAAGGCCAGCCGGCCAGAGTCCATGGTATGTTTATCTTTTTTATAGTTGAGGGGGGACAAGGCAGCTTACGGTGAGGAGGGCAATACATAGACGGTGAGGAGGGAAATACATACACCCCATTTCGACCTCGACCTGTGTCATATCATAAAAGTCCTTCTCGTGCCATATGTACTGAGTTCTCTCGGGAGACATGGTTTAAGCCCCCCAAAAGTCCCTTTCGCTTTAAGGATGACGGCCTGTAGGAGCACGGCTGAATCTTTCTCTTCATGGATGCTCCGCGTGTGGTCCTTGATGCAAAAAGCTTCCCAGGCCTTCTTCGCGCTCCTCTGTTCCACCTTCTTTTCAGACTCCCGGACGTTCTTTCCCGAATCTTTGCTTTCGTTCGACCTTAAAGTCACCAAAAGGATTCCCTTCTGAAAGCCATAGCAGGTACAGGGCTCTGGACTCCCCCTCGCCTGGGAACCGCCTTACTCTTTTTGGGATCATGATCTTTCTTACTCCGCGGAACTCATCTTAGAAGATCAGCACTCATCCTGGCACATTATTCGGACGTTTGGGTCAAATGACTTCTGGATAGACAGATCTTTTTTGAAAGCCTTTCTCGGGGGCTCTGAGAGGTAAGTGAAGCCTGCGAGCCGATCCCCCGCTGGTAGCTTGACTAGGGACTCGCGATGCTACTTTTTTGGGAAGTAGGGCCTTCAGTGGTCTTGTTGGTTCGAATCCATCTCGCGAGCATACGCAATGAAGCAAGTCTACCCCACTTCTATTGCGTATTTTAGATCAGTATCTCTTTTGTTATCTTCAAGTGAGCGTAATTGAGAAGGCGAGGATCCGTGCCTACTAGGAGACGAAGTCGGTATCAGATCCATTACGAAGTTGAAGAGAACAAGTAGGGAGAGACTGTTGCTTACAGGAAAGGGAGGCCTAATTGCTTGCTTCAATTAAGTAATTCAACTGATTTGTGGCCCGGGTTTACTAAATTTTTCAATGAAATATCTCGATTCCCGTAAGAAAACGGACTTTAGTGATTTTCGGCCCGGGGAGACTAAATTAATCCGACCTCTCACTTAAGAGCGGCAAAGAAGACACCTTTCTATATGCCATTACCAGATGCCATTACCAGACACCTTTATATATGCCATTAGTTGAAGCTCTCGTCTACAGCAACTCTATCGAAAGAGAAAGACGATCCTGCTGGTTGCTCTTGCCTGCCTCAAGTATGGAATGCTAATGGTTTCGAGACTAGCCCGGTCTGAGTCTATTCTATCGACGGAAAGCGTCTATCGCGGTGCAAATCATGTGAGTACCACCAGAATGAGTTCCCGCTCGTAGGCTGGATTCAAGCCATGATTCCAAATCCGGGGTCTCTGCCAGTGTGGAGTGTTGGGGATAGCTGGGTCTATTCTGAATGTGGTGGTTGGGGTAGATTGAGTCTATCTATAAAGATGATTTTTTAAAGAAGTTCCCCGATTCTTCGAAATGCGATTACGGGCTAAGGATGGGACCAGTCCGCCGGTCGAGAGGCCAATAGGAAGAAAATGGGTATGGCGCCCCATCTTTCAAGGAAGTCTGATCAAGTTCCAAGAAAGGGTCAAGATTCTGCTCAGTCAAGATTCTGAGTTTGCCGGGGTTGGAGCTCCAGGCTCAATGGGATAAGAGGTGACAATAAGATGACGAAAGTCTTTTCGATTCAAGTGCGATTCCTAAAATGTCCCCTCGGAGGATTGGTAATACGGATGTTGGGGGGATTCTCAGCTCTCGATTGGATCTCGTCTTTCTTCGAAGGTCGCCTCATTCTAGGCGGGGCTATTCCCCTAACGGGAGTTCCACAAGGCGCTAGGATGAGGTAATCTCACGGACCATGGTTCTCAAATTGAAATGGTTCCCAGTCAGATCCAAGATTCGATAGTTGCCGTCGTAATCACAGCTAGAGAGTGCGGAAGGCCAAGAAAAAACTAAGTGGAAGTGTATTTTCGATCCAGACTAAGCTTCTGATCAAAGCAAGTTGCTTGGACAAAGGTTGACGGATGATAGCCTCTAAGTCGGGCCTTTCCCTATTGAAGAAAGAAAAAGAACGGGACTGGGAAGAGCTTGCTAGTCCGCTTGCCTTGCGTTCAGAATAGCGTAACAGAAGATAGTTGTTATCTATCTTTCTTTCCCTAGCCGCCTACCGGGCGAAGTACTCGATCGGGGGCAGGGCGTGAAGGTGGTGGGCGGTGGGCTCTTCCGCCTTAACTTGAAAGAAGGCAATGAAATTGTCCTAAGACAAGGCGCCCGATAGGGCGCACTCAGCCTACTAAGTCAAACCCTTAGTTCAACAAGATCAAGAAAGCTCTAAACACCCTCAATCAGGCTTTTCTTTTTAACCTTTCCTAGACAGAGGGAAGAGAGCGCTCCTACACGAAAAAAAGAACTGAAACTAGAAGACGAAGTTGAGCGCGTTGAATGACATCGTATAGTAATCAGTGAACGCATGTCGTCTCCTGGAGATGTGTAAAGGCTTATTGACAATGGTAGCTGCCGCGCATCCACAAGAAGGCACTGAAGAGCTTAGAAGTGATGAATTTCCTGTAGAACGGTCCTTGTCCCATTGATCATTGCACGTTTGAGTAGCATTTCTGGATAAGTCGTCTTTATTGCCGGTGACTGGCTTGCTTATACGTCTTTAGGCGTGCGTTGGGAACTACACTTCCAGCAATAAAACAGAGGACGCGGGCACTTAACTAACACTAACATGAATACCCCTCCTCCGGCTCTCAAAGACAAGAAGGCAATGATTGGGGAGCTTCACCCAGAAGCCAGCTGGTTGAGGTTGTTCCCATGGGCATAGAAAGTTTGTTAGCTTGGTGACAGGTTGGATAGAATGACAAGAGGAACCACTGTCATAACTGGCCCAGAAGTATAAATGTCGTTACTGCTCAAGATGTATTGTTCCGAGTTGGCTGGCTTCAGAGTCGGTTCGTAACCAAGCTATAATGTGAGAGAGACGCAAGGGTGCTCGTAGATCAGCTCGAACACCCGGGAGGCTCGGCTCCCTACTTGCCAGAGAGCATCTCTCCGTCGAGACGCTAACTGCTGATCTCGGGTTCCGCTGTGCTTACGGGGTCTTTAGACAGGTTCCTTTCAGAACAAGGGCCTCGTTTGCCAGGGGTTCGCGGCATACATCGCAAAGCAGGTCCTGAGGATAAGGTCGGAGGTATTCCAGCATGCCAGGAAACTGTTCTATGTAAGACCTATGATATACAAAATTATCAGACCCTCAGGAAGCGACATTAGCTAGGCAGCGGGGTAGCCGGAGCTCCACTACTTAGCGCTTAGGCCAGGGACGGAAGGAAAGAGAGAAGATAGTATATTTCTGCCCAGACCTACCGCACCACGCCTCAAGAACGAGGCTCTCGGACGGCGGGCAGCGATCGGACGTCTATGACAGCAAAGCTACGAACGACTATCAAGGGAATTCGCGCGGTTGGGCTACCAGCCTGCTCTGACCCAGGTGTGCAACCATTTTCAGACCTTTTTGTAATATGCCCTGTCTTGCTATACCTGAGGCGACACGCCGCTATACCGGAACTTTTAGTAGCGGAGATACCGTGTGATAAATTAGAAGTAAAAAGTTATTTAGATAGATTTACAATCCTAACCTGAAATAGCCATCAGGCTAGAAAGCCGCACCCGGATAAGCAGTTTCAGCTTCTACACGTACTTTTGCCAATGCATCTGCTCTCTGGCCTCAAAACCACACCCGAAGGAAGGCCAGTTGCTCGCCCCTAACAAGCAACGGCTAGCGCGCGCATCCGTTTTTCAGCTTTTTTTGGGGTGAACTTACTGCTCCTGGCTTTACCTCATAGGGGTAGACAGGAATATTTAATGGTTCAAAGTCGAGGTAAACGACTGATTCTTAGTCAACTCGGTTAGCTTCCTCTGCTTCCGGTGGCGGGACAACCACTGATGCGGAAAAAACAAAGGCTAGGTAATGTCTCTCCAACTAGCTCTACCCTGGTCACTGGGTCAATAATCGGCCCGGTGGTTCTTCGACTGGCACCGGAATAGATTTTGGGCGAGGTGGTGGTGGGAAAGCTGCTGGTACTAGTATCGAAACCATAAGGGGCGTTTACGCTGGGACTGAAGCTTTGATACTCGTGCCTACGCAGCCTTTGTTCGCATCTCTCATCGATTCCCCTATGGAGAAGAGGAAAAAAAAAGAGCATTCATTGGTTGGACCTTTATGCTACCAGCCTCTGCTATTGACACTCTTTCTATACTATACGAGCTGTAGGATCATGAGCATCACCCACAAAGGCATACATAGTTGGCAGTTTCTCACCCGGGTCGAGATCTGAGGCCGGTGCGGCAACCCATTGATCCACCGGAATAAAAGCGAGCAGCATTGGGGCTAGCAGCATTTAAACCAAAAAAGCGATTCACTTGGTTCCAACAGCAGATCCAAATCGGGGAGCAGAGCCAATCACAGATGTTGATCTCGTCCCACCAATTGAAAATGGCGTTGAAACTACCCTTGATGACCCAGAACGACCGGGTTGTAGTTGAACCATCTCCGGTGAGAGATTTGGTCCACCGAGTCGAAAAAGAAGCACCTTGCCCATATTGATACCCCATTTAAGGTATTCCAGTTGCATATCGGTATCTATACGCCTCTACTTCGGTTTGATAGCTTGAAAAGGTTATTTAATTGCTTTTCCGGGGGGAAGGAGAAAGCAGTACCAATTGTGGGAACATCAGCTTATGCCGGAACAGCGGTGAAGAAAGCAGCATCTCCGCCACCATATCCATATTTAATCCCCCCGGCCCTCCTGTTTACCTCTTAGCAGGGGTGAAAACTGCACCATCACTAGCGACAGAGTCATTACCAACAGCTTCCAATCAACTAGTTACGGATCGGTAAGGGTCTGTTAAGAGCTTGTCTTAGCAGAGCCTCGCCTCAGGGTCATCAACTGAAACTACTGATGCTTACTCATATGCTGGCCGGTCCGGTTAAATCCAATTTGATCTGCCTTAGTCTATACCTAAAATATCTGTTGTGCTCTTCCAATTGGTTCAAGGTAAGCAGCTGAAGCAACTGCTGGGGGTACCTATCCAACTGTCTCTGCCGCTGGTGGAACTGGATATCGATCCAACGAGTTCGGACGCGAGCGAAGGGAAGCGTCGTACTATGGTTCAATGGGTGAGGATGCTAGGTTACCAGGTTCTCAAATCGGGTATTGAACCCTCTCTCCCCCAAGCTGTCTTCTCCCCCTAGCTGTATAGTTTATCTATCTCTCTCTCTCGCTACGCCCCTATACAAAAAAAAAGAAAGGATCACAATTGTGCTTAAATCCCTACTTCCACCGAATCTCGTGCAGCAGGAACCATCCGACTTGTTTTTCATAGTGCACATTTAAAAGAGTGCCAATTGTTGCAGAGAAGGAGCTGCATGTGTTCTTGTTCAAGAATCGGGATAGATCCCTTTGACCCCAGCCTCCTCTGATGTTGAAAGTCTCTCAAGCCTGACTTTCTTAAGTCTTCCATTCGAACCACTAGTTGGTAGTCTGAACCGTCCCTCTTCCCCAAAAAAGAGCACCTATCATGCTTTGACCCCACATCACATCATTGTCGGCACATCGCTTCCTTCACTCAATCGCCCCGGAAGCCTCTCCATATCGTTTTGACCTTTTTCGGTGGCGGTTAGCTTTTTTTTATTCCCCCATTATAAGTCGTTACTACTAGCAATGACTTCCTCTTTCATTACTTCATCCTTTCCATATCCCTCTCCCTTGTTCTCAGTGACTCATCAAATGGCACTCAGTTCATATCTTTAAGTTCGATCATTGACAAGGTTCAAAGAAAGGGTGGGACTATCAATAAGAAGAAAAACAAAAATTGCGGTTTCATTATGGTATTACAGAACGACAATTACTTAAATATGTTCGTATTGCCGGAAAAGCCAAAGGGTCAACGGGTCGGGTTTTACTACAACTACTTGAAATGCGTTTGGATAACATCCCCTTTTTCGATTGGGTATGGCTTCGACTATCTCTGGAGCCCGCCAATTAGTTAACCATAGACATATTTTAGTTAATGGCCGTATAGTAGATATACCAAGTTATCGCTGCAAACCCCGCGATATTATTACGGCGAAGAATGAACAAAAATCCAAAGCTCTGATTCAAAATTATGTTGATTCATCCCCCCATGAGGAATTGCCAAAACATTTTACTCTTCACCCATTCCAATATAAAGGATTTGTCAAAAAAATAATAGATAGTAAATCGGTCGGTTTGAAAATAAATGAATTGCTAGTCGTAGAATATTATTCCCGTCAGACTTAAAACTAACTAAAATAAATAAAATAACAAAAAAATTAAGGGTTCGAGAAATTTGGCCCTCCTTTTCCTTTCACCGAAATAAATTGACCTAAGGTAAGTAGTTTACCCAGGATTTTTATCCGATTCATGTGTCATGAATCGACAGGGGAATTTTCATTCCTTGTCCACTCTTTCCCGTATTTTCCGTACCACGGCAATTAGGAATAGAGAATCCATATCAAAGAAGTCTAACCGTTGAAATAATGGTATCCATTGTTATTTGATTTGATACATTTCAGTCAGTAACATTGGTGAATTAGGTGAAGGCGCGGAAAGAGAGGGATTCGAACCCTCGGTAAACAAAAGCCTACATAGCAGTTCCAATGCTACGCCTTGAACCACTCGGCCATCTCCCCTACAGAATTATTATGACCCGGAAACTGAGTGAATAGCGAGTCATTCATATTAGATTATTGGATAGGTACAACCAATCAATTCGACCTATAAAAAAAGAAAGTTTTTCATCAAAGAAAGAGCTTTCCTTCGAGGCTCCGGGATAAAGATCAAAATTTTGTTCTTGTGAAAAACTGTAAAAGATATGATTGAGAAAGGTATACCTTTCTTTATATATATAAATATATTTTTATATTTATAAATTTTTTTTTAATGAGTCTGTTTTTATGCTATTTCGTACTGTACAATTCCTTTGTTTGTGGGAAAACGATCCCACAAGAGACAATGAAAATAATTATAGAATGGATTGCTACCTATGCCTAGATCGCGGATAAATGGAAAAATTTTTTATCTTCTGCCTCCTTACTCCATAGGCGAATCAAGGAATTTGAAAAGGCCTTTGTCTTGCCATTCAAAAAAATATTTTGAAATAAAAGATGGGAAAGCGGAGAACTACCTCTCGGACCTCTATAGGCTTCTATAGTGCCTCCTGAAAAGAGTTCCTTAAGACCCGAGCCCTTATTGGTTCACCCGGTAGCCTGCTCCTTCGCTAAGACCAGGATTTCCTCTCGACGCCCCATCAACGTGAAGTTTGAACTCACCAGCCCATTACTCAACATAGGAGGGGTAATACTTTTTGTGAGACTTCTTAGAACGAACACAGATAGGATCAATATTAAGCTACTTTAGGGATAAGGAATCCATGTATGAACCCGGGGAGTTAACATTTAATAGAAAAGTTAAGTCTCTCAGCCAATTCACCACTTTATTTTTGATATGCTCAGAACTAGAGAAAGAATCTTCAAACCTTCTTTTGTTTTTCTCGAGCCAAATTTCCCACGATACAACGATAGGAAGAAAGGCGATGGTTGCATGGATTTGAGTCTTTTTCCTCCCGGACTAAAAGAAAGAGAAGATTGAGTTGAAGCTTTCTTCTTTTCTGCTCTTAAAGTAATCAAGGATCTTAGGCATCCGGGGACCGGCTTCGCGAGACTATTATAGGTCTACTCTTGGCTAGGCACTACTGGGCGGAGCTTTCTCGATCAACTATCTTACTTGAATGAAGAGCATGAATGAATCAAGCTTCAATTCATGTTTTCTTCTCTTATGATATTTGTTTATGAATTTACAAAGAGAACATCACTTATGATAATAAGAATTCTGTCATTCGCGTTGCTCACCTTATCAGATAGAGTAAGCGAGTCAACTACCTTATCAGATAGAGTAAGCAAGCTTCGCTACCGTGTAAGATAATAAGCAAGCTTCGCTACCAGACTATAAGTACTCCCGATACACAAACTGAATCTTATACGAAGAATAAGAAAGAAATCGATGAACCTCCCTCTCACCCTTAATTCATTCATTAGCCAGCAAGCTAGGAGTTCAAGTCACAGTAGTAGTTCGTAGGCAGGGAAGTCAATGGAAGTTGGATTGCCTAGTTGCTTTTGAGTTCTATTTTCACTAGTTTCCAAGGCTTGATTGCCCCTGGGCTTGGGCTTGCTTTGATGATGGGTAGGCTTGTTGTGCTTTGGCCCTTCTGTGGGCTTTCATCGAGGCGCTTTTGCGTAGGCCCAAGTCTTCATTTTTAGGACTTTCTTTGATGGTTCATGTAGGCTTGGGTCTTTCATTCGGGCCCTATTGGGGCACCCTGTGGGCCAATGCGTATAAGCTTGGGCTTTCTTAACGTGGCTCATTTGACGACTCAGTACATGGATGTCACGAGTCTATTGGCATAGAATATGGAATCTTTTCTACGTAAGCTGGTTGTGCAAAGTTTGTTCGTGCATACAGGCAGTGTGATTTGGGGATCTTTTGTTTGCTCCGCAAGGTAGCCAGAGCCAGCCAGTTTTTCATTAAAAAGGCATGATCGTCTTCAACTGCCGAAAAGTAGTGCGGAGAACTAGTAAGAATTGTGCCTGCCATCCAATTCGTGACGCATGGCGATATTACTCTACCACTCTATAAATGGAGGCTCGATAAGTGTCTTCACTTCATCAAATTCAAATCAAAGAAATTTAGTACTAGCACGTATGGCTATGGATGCTGCAAACAGGCTTTATGCAATTGCTGCCGAAATGGGGCAACTGCAAAATGAAATTCAAGAGCACCGTAGAGTGCTAAACTGCCTTTTGATAAGTGTTAGAACAATGGATCCTGCAAGGAAAGAAGCGCGCATTCGCGCTACCAGAGAGCGCATAGAGGGTTTGGAGGAGAGGCAGCAAGCGCTGCGGGCGGAGCAGCAAGAGCTCGTTGTGCAGGCGATCACCCGCGGTGACCAGGGAGACTAGAAGAAAGAAAAAAGTAGTAACTTTATCTTCTTTCTACTTGTTAAGGCCTATCCTTTGACTTATTTCTGTTTCGCAAATAATTAATGTAGTTAGCATAATGCCTTTAAAGCTCTAGTAAAGGCATATGTGGTTGTTTATGTAATGTAGTGATTTATGTAGTAGTAATGAATAAATCTTTTGGATAAATGTTTTTTCTCTACAGGCCTCTTGAATCCTTTCAATCCCTATTTCTTTTTGGAATGCTAAAAATTCTACTTGAGCATCTAAATCTGGGTCACTACCAGCAAAAACATCTCTGAACAAGATTCTAGCACCATGCCAAATGTGTCCGAATAAGAAAAGCAAATGAAGTATGTCCAAAAGTAAACCAACCCCTTAGACTGCTACGAAAAACACCATCGGATTTCAAAGTAGCACGATCTAATTCGCAAATTGAACCCAATTGAGCACGTATAGCATCTTTTTTCACAGTAGCAGGATCGCTATAACTCACTCCATTGAGTTCGCCGCCGTAGAACTCAACAGTTACACCTACTTGTTCAACACTATACTTCGATTCCGCCCTTCTAAAAGGAACATCGGCTCTAACAATTCCGTCGCCGTCTACCAAAACGACTGGAAATGTTTCAAAAAAAGTAAGCATACGACGTACAAAAAGTTCACGCCCTTCTTTATCTCTAAAGATAGGGTGTCCTAACCATCCAACCGCTATTCCATCCCCGTTATCCACTCCACCCGCCCACGCCGATTAGGTTAAGAGACATTGTTCGTTTAAGGAAATCAGTCTATCGCTTAGCGCTTAGAATCAATTTAATGAGCTTGTTCTGCTAGACCGAGAATAGAAATTCAGTAGGTAAGGGTAATATGAGCGCCTTTGACTAATCTTAAAAGAAGGGCTCCGTTGGGGTGTCTTTCTCTTTGGAAGTTAGGAAGAACCGGGATCCCAAACAAGACTCCACTAAATACGATATTCCACCCGATACCGGGGACTTCTCATTCTGTATCGGCAGAAGCCTTCATCTGACCACTTTCCCATTGGAAAAATAAATTTTCTCGCAAGATAGCAAGGCAAATAAGGCAACTATAAGCAGATCCTTTTGAAGAAGCTTTCTATGTACAAGTTCAGGGCAATATCGAGAAAAAGGCAATCTCGATAGTCTAAATCGGCAGCAACGGCTTGGTTAAACACAACTTACGGGCTGGATAGCTTTAGAGCAGTCTCTTTCTTTTTACTGCTTTCCGCTTGCTGGCTTGGTTTAGGGAATTTGACAGGCACTTCGCTACTGTCCTTGCCTAAAGAATGAAAGAAAGACGAAGCCTTTCTAATTATGGAACTCGGGACTAGCCGCTTCACCTGGCTTTCCATCCGAAAGATGGGCGGGTGTCCTCGTTCGCTGCCTGGCTGGCTTGCTTGGAAATGGGTCCTCGGAATTCAATCAATATGGTGAGTTCGATTATGGTTTGTTCAACTAGTGGATTTGGCCCGTGTTCAGTGAGTCTATTGGAGGAGATGTTTTTGTTACAGATACTGGCTTCATAAGAAAGAAATAAGAAAGAAACTATTACTGGAGCCCGATCCCCTGCTTGTTAGTCATAAGGCCGGAAATCCTCTGCTTAGTCATAGGGCGAGGTAAGCCACTCGACTGACTGACAAGGAGAGGAAATGAATGAAATGAATTCCCGAGGGATCAAGGGCTGGGGTTGGACCAGACACCTGGCTACCTTGTTATACGTGTTGGACCCGGCTCGAGGCGTAACTAGGCTACGTCCTTCCCTATAAAAGAAGGGTATGGTTCCGGTGTAGATTGGTTTCATGCCAGTTTAACAAAGAAAGATAAATAACTAACTAACACATCATGATGATCCTTCAGTCTAATTTCTTATCATTTATCAGATCGGCAGCTACTACTATAGGTATTAAGAATGATTATAAGAATCAATCACAACTTCTAATATATAGGAATTATTGTAATTATGAAAATCCTGATTCTGAATATAAGGATGAGAATCTATATTATGATAATAATGTATTCCTATATAATATGATATACAACATTAATAATCTAATAGATAAAGAAGATTGTGAATTGCTTTATTCAGGATGCAGAGAAGCCAGTATTACATTTAGAGAGCCATACTTACGATGTATTGAATATGATAAAATTACATTGGCAGTAATGCAACTCTTATTGAAGTGCGCTTACCATACAGGTGCTTCTTATGGTAAGTTTTTTATAGGTTATTATATGTGTATTCCTATAGAAGATGATACCTCCGGTAAAGTAACCTATAAAAATCATCGTACCTTTATGATATGTACTGCAATACCATTGATAGATAAAAAGGATAATATGAAACCTAACATGGATGTCTATGCTCAGATTTTAAAATATACCACGCAAAAAGCTGAGGAATACACCAAAGAAGTGCTTACTGGTATATTCATTAGAATCTATCTCAAAGGTGATCAAGAATCTAGTCCTATTATGTTGTCTCTGAGCTCTAATCAAATCGCTAGCCAAATCCTGCAATTAATGGAAAGCGGTATAGGTAGTGATGAACCAAGAGAGGTTCAAGCAATTGGGAAAGGTAAAAATAATTATTACAAATATATAACAGCACTCAAACCACCGAAGAGTAAGGTTAAAAGGAGGCCTTTCATTGTAGCCGATATAGAAACAGTTCTTGTGAAGGGCTATCAAGTCCCTTACGCTGTTGGTTTCTTACCGGTCTGGCCTGATGAATATTCTGTGGATTCCATACCTGATCAGGATCATATATTAGAAAGATATTTCAGTGAAGATTACATAAAAGAGGAATTAAGTTCAGATAATCTATGTTTAGAAGATTCATTTAAGGATAGAAGTAATAAAATATTACATCTATTTATAGAGCGTATAGCAGCATTTGTGGAAAAACATAAAGAAATCCGAACAATCTATTTCCATAATTTGTCACGATTCGATGGTATTATTTTAATGAAATATTTTACTACTCAAGGGTTAAAGTATCATATCAAACCTCTATTGAGGAACCATCAATTATATAAATTATCAGTGTATCTTGGAAATCCCCTCCTCTCCTATGGGTTTTGGGAAAGACCCTACTCCCCTGGCTAATGAATGGTGAAAAAAATGACTTCCCATAGGGAATAAAGTCCAGCTTCTCCGATTCTCTAGGAAGAAGAAAAGTCTGTCCCTCTTCTCTTCACTTGCAGCGAGTGCAATCCCTACTGCGCGCCTTTCCTTTGCTGCCAGCCCAACCCTTGCATTTAGTCTCGCTATGGCTAGCTTCTTGGATTCGGAGGAAGATTCCCCAATAGGGTCTTTTGGAATGACATTCTGGGCAGAAAGATAGACTGAGCTACAACTTCCTATGGGCTTGCTGCTTTTCATCCTATTTGGCTAGTGAAATAGTTGAACGAAGACCCTCATTATTCATTGGGTTCTGGTTGATTCACCAAGACAAGTCAAGAAAAGTAATAAGAAAGAAAAGCGGAATGATGACTCAAAATGAAGGACAACGAAAAGGTACCACAAATCAAGTGCAAAAAGATGATGAAGGAAATGAGAATCGGAGAGTACATATAGGGAATCATCTCCGGACCATTTTCCTTACTCCTTTAGGATGGCCACTATCTTAGACAGTTCCCCCTAGCTTCCAAGTCAAGGTCCACAACTGACAGCTTTCGTTGGCCTGCAGGGAGTCGTTTCAACACTTCAATCCGCTTAGATCCCGGGCGAGCCCTAACAGAGAGGCTTTCTCATTCAGCTACATTAGCTAGAAAGTATAGTTGGCATTAGCATTTTCTTTCGGAGGGAAGTTTAAGGTATTGGGACACAGAGGGAATAGAACCTTCTCGTCGACTCATAGCTCCCAGACTCCCTCCCATTCATTCCCTTCCTTCTTTGGCCTTTCACCAGGATCAAATGTATCCTCGCTTGCTTATTCATATGATGTTGGATTTGCAATTGAAACTAAAGCCTCACCAGCAGCTTCATCTTCAGTGAAGCAGCACCCTCTGCCCTTAAAAACCGACGTTTTGGACCGCTTTGCTAAAGCCGTGAAAAGGAGTGGACGGTTGTCTTTTGGCCTAGTTGGACTGGTTCGCCTAATCGAAGAGACCCTACCCCCATATCAAAAGAGCCCCTACCTTACTTGTTCACCGTACTAGACCTCCATATCATATGTGTAAAGAGCCCACCTCGGATACGAAAGAAGGACACAGGAGTGGTCTATTACATACACATTAACAACTCAAACCATAACCATATACTGTTCATTCATAGCGGGGTAGTTCACTAATGGGCTGTTTCGATTGAAGCGGAACAGAGAGAGGTTCGCTAGTGGATACTGAAACGTGTGGGCTTGGTTCATTTTCTATTCCGCCTAGTACCAGTACAGACCCATCTTATGAAATAGAAAGATTGACCGCCAGATCATAACAGTAATCATCCATGTACGAAATCCTATCCCTCGATGGCGCTTGGCTAGATCCACACTCTTTGATTGCTTCCCTCATTCATAATGAAACCGGGTATACGTAGATTCCTTGATTCACCACTCTATTCGAGCATTATGCGGAGTTAGGAGTTGTGACAACATTGTCTATTATGATTCGGGGCGCCAACCACTAAAGATGGCTCGCATTGGTTTTACGTCCTATCCCGCGTGAGGGCAAGGTAAGCCTGTTTTCACCGAGCACACTAAGTGAAACACGGAAAGATCGAAGGTTCAGTGATCACTTATGATATTCCTAATTGAGTGAAGGTAGCTTGCTTCTTGTTAGGAACAAAGTCACTCGACTATACAGGAGAGGAACGAACGGAGGAGAAGCCTTTAAGTGAGTTAGGGGGGTTTGGCGCGCTTCTCGCCCATTAGAGCAGTGAGGTAACGCCGAAGGGTTAAACTGTTAAAGAGTTGGAGTTCCTGTTTCAAGAAGTCGAGGGAGTTTCTCCTGTCGGTTCGGTGAATCGGGGAGTGGAGTTCTTGTTTCAGGCGGAACAGGAAGTCGGCAGTGCTTTTCTTTTCCTCCGCTTGTCGGTCTGTCAGTTCAGATGAGGAAGAGGTTTTGAGTTCGAGTTGGAGTAGAAGCCAAACGACGGGGCCGAGAATCTGTGATCGATCCGAAGAACCACTGCCAGATACGATTCTGCTTCCCCTTCGTACTACCAAAAAATGCGATTCTTGCCCGGCTTTCTTTCGGCTTAAGAAGGCTGCGGTGAGAATGAGGATCACTTCGGAACTCTAGGAGAATGGGCGTTTTAGGGCGGGATCTAAAAGCTCTCCAACGTGTTGCGGATCCTTCAGCCGTGAGAGGGTCTTTTGGCTTCCTCAGGGCCGTGTGAAGCTTAGCTTGCTTTAGCAGCCACGTGTGATGATTCAAGTTCGTGGTAGGCGTAGGAGCTGGGCGAAGCGGTAGCGAAGCTCAGGTGGTGATGCAAGTGCGCGGTGAGCGTAGTAGCCCCCTCGGGCATGCTCCTTGTACAACCAAGCGAAGAGCTAGTAAGGGCCGGAATGGAATATCGTATGTAGTGTAGAATCGGATCTGAGGCTCTTTACTAGGATTGGAACAAGCAAGGAACGAGTGACCACAAGCTCCGCTTAAGCGCTCGACATGCAGTTAGCTCAAAACAGGTTCACTTATGTTAAGTTTGGCTAGTTGCTAGAAGAATGGCACTAGAAATTGTCTTCGGTCCAAGCTGGTAGATGGTTCTTACTCCGGTCAGTTGGAAACCATCGGATAGCCTTAAGAAATGAAATTTCCATGTTGATTGAGCGGAGTTGCTCGGAACAAGGTTTGGGGGGAGAGGAACGAAGTCGCTCGACTATAAAGGAGAGGGGAGAGCACTTTCGGAAAAGAAGGGTTATATTCTATTCTATATATCATATGGTTTCTTCTTTCTTTCCTTCAGTGAGTTCATTCCTTTTTTTCTCTCATCTTTCGGCGAGATTTCTTTGCTAGCCGAGGAATTCGAATAGTAGCGGCATTCTTTTCTTGACTATTTGCATCTTTCTCTGAGTTGGCTGTAGCATTGAAAACTCTTTCACTCTCTTCTTTACGAGGTTGGTGAAAAAGCTGAGGATTTGGTTCTCATTCCGCTGAAAGGAAGAACAGAATGAGAGTGCCAAGTATATTTTGATTAAGGAGAAGAGTCTTGTGATGAATGCGGAAAGGTTCTTTTTATCCCCAGAGTGCAGTAGGACGGTTGGTGCAATGACTCTTTCTGTCCCTGCTGTCAGTCATTCCGGGCAATAAAGTAGGAAGAAAAACCTTTACCGGTCAAACTCTTTCAAGCAAGCCTGTCCCAAGCCGGTCTGTTCACAAATCGGATGTTAGCTCTTTTGCACGAATCTGCTCTTATTGAATCCCCTGCTATTGTATTGAATCAGATGCAAGTCTTTTGAAATGAAATCTTGTTTTTCTATAGATGCTGCGGCGTAAACGGTGATCATTGCAGTTGTTTAAAGAGGTTCAGGGCAAATAAGGGCTTTCCAAAAAAGGGCTCGTCGAAATAGCGCATCCAATCGAACTAGCATTGTCGGCGAAGAGGCTTCATTAGCAGTCCTTGTCGGGGAAGCTCTTACTGTTCTCGAATAAATGGACAAAATCCCCGGTTTCCTTTACTTTTTGCCGTGCCTTACGTCCACTCTCTCTATATCCGACCTTTTCTCTAGTCCGGGCATCCAGTATAAGTATGTCAAGGCTATGGAATAGGTTTTGCAAAGACAGAAGCAAAAGTCCCTCCTTGCCTAGGAGCTCTTGTCTTAAAAGACGAAGAATACGAGTTAGCGGGGCTGTTTCTTGTTGAATGGACATCTGAGATGAGAAGGAATTAACACATTCAACTTCATGAAAAGAAAGTGACATAGTTACTGGACAAGGAACTAATTGCCCATAAACCCGTCTCGGAATATAAGGAGCTGCTCCCTCTTTGTGTTACAGTTAATCCACGAAGGGGACATGCCAACAAGAGGACAAAAGATCGAATAGGCTCTTATCTTAGGCTACGCACCTTGTGCGTAGCATTTAGGCCAAAAATCCCGAGGACAAAGAGGATTAGCAATCATTCGACAGTTGGGATTGGGATGCCGCTTTCACTAGTAGAAGATATCCACGCAAGGAAGGGAAATGTATGCAAACACGGGGTTTTCTAAAATAATTGGAACTAGGCCAATGCCAATCTCATCTATTGCAGCAAAGAAAGAGGAAAGGGGCGAAGCGGTTACCTAATAACATCTTCGTTGTTGTAACTATCGACGAATACTGGTAATTCTCTTTATCGATGCGAATCATAGTAAGGAAGTTTACATACTTTTGATCAAACCCGGGAGAGGAATTAGATCCGGCTATAGCCTAAGAGATGAATAAGTCTAAAAAAGGAAATACCCGATTAATTACAAAGTGTTGGTTCCTGTTATTGCCAGCAAGCATTCCTTTAGCAAGTAATCCCTTGAGAGGACCTTTTGGCTGATCTGAAGACGTGACAGACTTTGGAATGTCTGTTGATGGCGGTGTGCATGAATGTGTTTAGCCCTTTTTGGAGGTAGTAAGTTAGCGAGAGGGGTGAAGCAGGCTAGCGATTCTACTATTACGCTGCAGTAGTAAGCTGATAGTCGCTATCTTCTCTTAGGTAGCAGCACATGGGAGTAGAAAAAATCTGCCTCCCGAGAGGCATAAGAAGGGGCGAAGCGCTAGTTAGTGGGAATAGTCCTTTCCTGGGTATACCTTGTCAGCCAGCATCCACCTCACGAACAAGCAGTCCCACGGCCTTCTTTGAAAAGGATGATTCCTTATTCAGAAATCCGGATCGGATGTTGACAATCAAATCTTTCTCATACCTGCTATCCGGCAAGACGACTTTGAATTGAATTCTGAAAGCCACGGAAGGAGGCAGTCAGCCTTATTATACATTAAGAGAGAATAGAGGCCCCGAGACATCTATATGCCCAAGTCTTTGTCACTCGAACCAACACTTCTGGGAAAGGAAATGCACAACAATCCCAGCGTCCATCGTGAAGGTAACCCGGTTCGCCTTTCTGACTTACAATGGCTACATCCGGGGCGCATTTTGAGGTTTTAAGTGTGCTGCCTTAAGAGGGGCTTTTGATAAAGTCAACTACGCTCCCATACCATCGACTCTTTTCACCCAAAGTGAAAATCTCCTGGTAGATCCGGATAAGAAGATTGAGGTTTTCAAGCCCTCCCAGGATAGCCCCCTCCGTCAATTCTGCGACCGTCCAAGAGTAATGTCCTCCTTCTCTAAAAGGGGCTTCACCAGATTGGCGATTGCCTTTTTTAGATAGAAAATGGCACCAATCTCTAGAAAATCGGGACCCCATTTTTGCAAGTCCGAATCCTCCTTAATGACCTCACTTAAAGGAGGAAAGATATTCAAAATAGGGGCCGTCCTTTTCCGAAAAAAAGACTGGAACGTGAAAAAAAGCTTTTTCACTAAATGGTCGAGCACCTGGCTCAAGATGAAATAAAAAAGAAGCTCTACGAGGAGATCCGCCTTGTTGGGCTGGCTGTTAGGTCCTCGTTAAGATGCGTGTTGTTTTCTTTCTTTACTACATACGTATGAAAAACCCCGAAATTCTTGTTCTCGTGGAAAAAAACGTCCATTGACCGATGTATAACTGTTTCCAGCTCTCAACCGTAAGTTTCGCACTCCACGAGTGGATTAGTTGAGTGACTAGACTTAGAACTCTTTAAGATATCAATCACTAAACTAAACAAATAAAATAAGAGAAGAAAAGTTCACAGAAGGTTGGAAAGTAGTACGCCCGGTTCACCAGGTTCTCAAATCGGGTATTGAACCGTCTCTCCCTCCTGCTGCAACCTTTGCCTCTATCTCTACTTCTCGATCTCGAACTCAAACTGATGCCTAGCTGCCTGAATCTCTGCTTCCTTCTACTACCAGCGGGCTAGCCTTAGTTATGATTTGTATATCGATCCCTTGGTTGGAGGACGGATCTCGCTACATACTAAAAGGATTTTGATCGCCGCATTGGAACTACCTACCATGAACCTTCTACCCCGAAATCCCACCACTTAGAGTCCATAGGAGGTTGCGGGATGGGAACTCTCGGGGCAACACCCTACCAAACTACCAAGGGGAAGGGGAAATCGCAGTAGGTTTCTATTGAACCCGATTTCGGTATTTTCGGCTCACCGAATAACACCACTCGAGCTTTTATACAGAAGGGTGGTCTACGATCAGCTCTGGACCCGTCGCACCACGCCACCCCTCATAGCCCGTAAGCAACAACATAAGCAAGTCCACCACAATCTGATGGTTCTTGCACGACACAGGGGCTGGCCCAGGGATCACGACTTCAATTTCAGGCCACTAGGAACAACTCTTTACCCCACCTAAGCGACCAAGGCTTCAATGAAAGTGGAGGGGATGGACTTCGAACAATCGATTCGTGGTCAGGTGCTTCGGGCCCAAAGCTGAAGAAGGGTTCATCTGGCCATCTTTCTAGACGAAGCGAAGTATCTCCTTGCATAACGCATGCTTTCGTTCGCATTTCATCGTCTTAATAGCCCCTTTCAAAAACCGCTGATGTCTGGCTTTCAAAGCCGTTTGGCCGTCCCGCAAATCAATCAAAATAATCTAAATCATTTTTCCATATGCATAAGCATGAAAATACTAAAATACGCCTTCTGGGCTCCTTCCGTAGTATACTAAGTCGCCTGGTTCCAAAGGCGGAGAAAGCCGAGATGCTCCACTTCTTTAGCGGGAAGGTCCTTCATCCGTGACAAACGAAGCGGAGGATCTGACAAATCTTTCCTGTTGCATGGAAAGAAGTCTCAAGAATCAAGAGGCTCGAGAGACCTCTGATTCGGCTTCATCCGTAAATGATGCTGGAGCAGCGTAGAAAACGGAAGTGCGCGGATGCGCACTCCTGCGAAGAAAACTACAGGGGTGGTCGTAGACCAGCTCGACCGCAGGCTGGTTGTAAATCAGGGGTGGTCTTAGACCAGCTCGACCGCAGGCTGGTTGTAAATCAGGCTGATTGTAAATCAGGGCGCAGGAGATGAAATCCGGCCTTACTCGTTTAGGGCGACCCCCTTTACTAAACCAAATAAGGGCGCTAGCTTTAGCTAGCGCGCCCTGTAGTTTTTCAGCCGGGCGAGACCCTTCTCTTCTTTATTATGTCAATATGGTATGTTGAATCACTTGTGAAGTCGACTTCACTTGACCGTGTCTGCTTCAACTTCACCCGTCACTCGTGTCGTGTAGTGTAGCAAGACTAACAAGTGGTCGAGTGAATTTATGAACGAGCTTTTATTATAAGCAATACCTGTAGCATATTTGTGGATTCTTCCTCCACTCACCTCCACGGGCGAATGGAGTCTACTACACTCTTTCTTGGCTCGTGTAGTATACTATACTATAGTCATTCGGAAGGGCTCCGTATAGTTCTATTTTGGGGCGTAACGTTGTGGTTGTTCCCTCGACTGACCGAGAAAAAAAAGTTCCAGAGGCATCTTCCATTCATATCGATTTGGGTTTTTCCGCACCATATTTAGATCTGCCCCTTCTTCGATCCGGAATTCCCAGCAAATCCTTGACTCCTCGAATACAATGGGATTTCACACCTGGCGAATCTTTCACTCTACCTCCTCTTATTAACACCATAGGATGTTCCTGCGAATTATGACCTTCGCCCGGAATGTGAGCAAATATATCATGTCGATTGCTCAACCGTACTTTGGCTATCTTACGTGGAGCTGAATTTGGTTTTTTCGGTGTTCTCGTTGGAACACGCGGGCGTACTCCTTGCTTCTGGGGACATTGATCCGAAGCTCGAGTACGGTCCGTGCGCCGTTTTTCTTCTCTACCATGACGAATCAATTGATTTAATGTAGGCATCGCTTTTTCCTTTGTCCTTCCCCCCTATTTTTGCCCTATCACTAGTGGTTACTCCCGATCCGAAGCACCCCTTTTCCATTCATAGAGAGATCCAATCGTCAAAATCAATAAAAAGGCCATCATGGACCAAGATCCAAACGGATCAATCTTGTTGGGAGGTACTGCCCAAGGAAAGGAAAAGGTTACTTCCGGATCAGGGATAATAAATAAAATAGAAACCAGATAAAATCGTATATCGAAACGACTTCTGGCATCACCGGAAGGATCGGAACCACATTCGTGGGCCGACAATTTTTCTGGATAGGTAGAACTATTGGAAGCAAATGGAAAAGGAACACCGAGTGGGATCAAAGAAACTAGCGGACTGATCACTAAATAGATACAAATAGGTGCAAATTCTGACATCACCACAGCCCACTTCGTTCTCTCGCTCTGCTCGCGGCGCTCCTTGCTCGCGGAGCGGCATACCGAAAAAAGAAAGGTTTTGGAAGAAAAAAAAGTCGATCTCAGAAAAAACTGAGACCACTCGCCCAAGGATCTGGAAGACCTGTATCCCCCCTCCCTTTTCTTTCCCCCCTGGCCGTGTGTGGGCCACACTTCAGAAAGGCCCTACGGGGGTCCTTCACTTACTTGTGTGAGCCCCCCGCCCGCTCACGCTCCTTACCAACAACCCGGCGCTTCGCCGGAACACACCATAGGTTGGTCCAACAACCAGTTGGCTCCTCGCCGCTGCACATTAGCAGAAAAAAGTGAGTGAATAGCCAGCCCCATGCAAGTTTCTCAATCGGTTTCCTTTATCCTGTTGCATATTTCTGCAACTCAAGAAAAGAAAGGCTTCTATTCTTGTGAATTAGAAAGAACTGAGAAAACTTGTGCATAGAACTTGCTATCTTTTTTATTTTATTTTTTCAAGGTCAGATAAGAAATGAGTTAGAGATGAGATAGAGTATTCATCTCTGTCTCTCTTAACTAACGAAAAATAGAAATTCGCTAATTTTTGATTGGAATTAAAAGGCTCGGAGAGCCTTGCGTCAGATTGGATGAGTTCTTAAATTTTTTAAATTCTTTTTATAGAGAAATGGTTTTCTCCTTGAAGAATTTCGTTTGCATCTTTTGACGCATGCTCTTTGTAGAGCCAAATCCGGTTTGCGAGACTGGGTCCGGGTCCGGAACCAGAAGTGGTAGTTGGTGTAATACCGCAGCAGACGGGCCCGCCGCCTGAGAATTAGAGCAAGAAGCACTCTCCCGCTCTCGAGCGGTAAGCGGTTGAGCGGGATGAGCCGCCTCGTTTTCCGCAAGAGATCGGGGGACAGGTTCCCCCGAGCCTCCCCCAGGGGGGGCGAGTCTCAATTCGAGGCCCGTCGTGCGGGCCTCCCTCTTCAGATTCTGAGGAATGTACAGATTCGCGCTCAGAATCTGAATCGCGAAATGGAAATGCTAGAGGCGGCTTGTCTGATTCTATCTGAATCAGATATTTTTATTTCACTATAAACTTTATTATAGAATAAAAAAGAGTGAATATGAAATGTGAAATCGGATTTCCTTTTCGTGCCATATGCGCTTAGACTTTACTTTTTCCCCTTTTTTCTTCCCGGTCCAATATTTGTTCTCGAAGGTCTTCGTTTCCGTGTAGAAGCAAACTCTCCAAATTTATGACCAACCTTTCCTTCAGTGATCTTACAACGAACAGGAGTTTTTCCATTGTAAATTCGTACGGAGCAATCAACGAATTCCGGCGAAATAGAAGATCTACGTGACCAAATTTTCCTGTTCAAAAGAAGATCTCTTTTCTTCTGCATTCTCAACAGGAATGCATCAACAAAACTGCCCTTCCATATAGATCGTCGTGGCATGAACTCAGAATTTCTTCGCTTCGATTCCGTCCGAATTAGCTCCTCCTCCTCCTCCTTCTCCTCCTTCATCGTCGTTGGTCCTTCGTTCGTAGTGGTCATTGTATAGTGAGAAAGCTCACCCTTGCCTGCGAGACGAGAAAGCCCTCTTTTACATCACATGAATTGAAATGCAACAACCAATTGTTGTTCTTTTGACGATTAACCACTCCGGTACAGACTATACGGAGTAAATTTTTAGAAAGTGAACAGTCAGTATCGTACTTCAAACTCCTAACTGTGGCATGTGAAAACAGTCCTTCCCTTGGTTTGAAGCCTTTATTCTTAAGGTCCGTACAGCTCAGGAATGCTTATGTGAAACCCAGACTAGCGGAGCACTATATATACGCAATTTTTAAAAACCCTACTATTAAAAATTTAATAATATTTTAAGAAATTTATATTTATTCGTAGTTATCTACCTCTATTCATAGTAGTACTGCTCCATGTTAAAGAGGAAAAGATTTCGTAAAGCTAGCAAAGGGGAGAATACCTCTTCTATTGACTAGTTGTCTGGTTAGCCAGCCGGTAAGAAAGATCTGTTCTTTCCTCTCTTACTTGGCTAATAGTTGGCAATACCCTTCCCAAGTTACTAAAAGGGCGGCTTTCGGCTTTCTGACTACAGGTACTACTGGCTGGCAGACTACTGTAACTAAAGACCTTTCTTTCTTTTCCTTTCTTACTTGACTCTATGAATAGTGACCTTATTTATTCCTCTTCTTTTCTGTCTTACTAGTTCTGCCTTACTTACTGTCTTGTTCGACTATCCGGTTAGACAGACCTTCTTTACTTCTCTCTTTCTGCTTCCCTTTCCTACTAGCCTAGCCGTATAGACTAGCCACTATAGCTTCCTTACATCAGTGACCTCCTTAATCAACTGTACTAATAGCCGTACTAAGACCTTCTACATTTGTGCTCCGACTAGTAGCTTTAGTCTTATAAACTTAGGAGCTGTCTTACTAGTAGCTATCCTTGCTTTGCCAATCCAGCTAGAGAAGAGCTCTTTCTTCCTTTACTAGGAATAGCTGTCCGAACCAGCAAACGGAGGCAAGAATCAAACAAGCAACGGCTAGCGCGCCCAGCAAGAAAACCAAAACTCAACAGGGGCTCCACATCCATCCCGTCACTCGACCACCGGGAGAGAGTGGTCTACGATCAGCAGCAAGAAAAGGTTGGTCTACGATCACTAACGCGCAACGGTGGTCGTAGATCAGCTAGGGCGCGAATCCAGCAAGCACTTGGGCGGAGTAAAGCGGATCGTAGAGCACCGTTGCGCTAACGCGCGCGCTGTAGTTTTTCAGCTTGTTCTGGCGCGCTAGCCGTTGCTTGGTTCTGGCGCGCGCCTTACTCAAATAGGGGCTCATGGAGTTACTTGGTTAGGGTTGAAGCGCTAAAGCCCTTTTTTTTATATAGGGTGGTCGTAGATCAGCTTTTCTTGCTTGGACCAAGCAACGATCCCGCCACTGCTCTATTCCCGACTCGAAATCCATAAAAGACATTCTTATCTGGCTGGCGTCAGTCTCTCGGTCGAAGGGATCAACTAAATAATCAACGAGAAAAGCGGACGTAAAAGCGGCCCCTATTGCGTAAGGGGGGAACGATACTTGATCGGATTGGAACGAATGTTGGGATGACCCACCTAATGAATTCACAGGATCAAGAGGGGATGAGCTTGTTGCTTTATTATAAAAACTAACCACAAGGAGGAGATTGCTACCTCTTTCGTTCATAGATAGATGGATTTGAAGCAGCTATCAAGTTGGCAGGCCATGCATCCGATCCTTGGTATTCAAATCCCTACCTCATTACTTCCCTTTCAACTGCCTGTTAAGCCGATGATTCGATCCCCGCCTCTTCCCGCTCATCCGCACCCGAACCCTCCCTACCTCTCCTACCAGACATAATTGAGGCTCGATTCGATGCCAGAAAACTGAGGGCCCAAAATAGGTTTTTGGTAGCCGAGTGATCCGATGCGGAGGCAGCAATCCCAGCAATAGGAGAAATGGGCCAGGCCAAAACCACGATGTGATCTTTATCTCGACGAATCCCCTGCCGCACCTCCTATCTGGTCGTAGACCAGCCTCGCTTCCGCCATTTCACCATGAAGAGGGTGGTCGTAGATCAGCTGATCTGCCAGCCGAACGAACAGGAATGGCTGAGTTGAGATAGCCGGAACGAAAGAGAACGACCCAAGCTCCAGCTCCGATTGCTATATCTGCTCCGGTGGCTTGTAGCGATTGAAGTGGCGAGTGCAGTTACGGGGAGTTTCGAGGGAAGTAGAGAAGGAAAGGAAAAGGCCATTGAAGAATTGGCTCTGAAAGAGGCAATGCGTCTTTCAGACGGCTTATTAGACAAGGGCAAGGCGATGACTATTGACATAGCCGTTTAGGTGAGGCAATGAATATTGTTCAATAGACAGAGAAGACGAGAGAAAGAAAGGACCAATTTCAGGCCCCGGGGCCGGAATGCGGTAGGGCTAACGCGCCCCACGCTCGATTCTCGAGATTCATGGGCCGTCTCGCGAAGATCTTCGATCCGAACCTTCGCATCTACTCTATCTTAGAGGATGAACCACGCCTTCGCTATCGCCCCTCGTTATCGCATTGATTCTTGCCGGCCCTTCCTGATTCCAATTCCTTATTGAGATCGAGATCTTGTTCCATTTTTCCCAGTTCGGTCAGATCAGTTCCATAATATAGCTTGCCCGGACCGGGCTTTCAGTGTTTGGTCGGGCCGGCCGTAATGAATGATCGTTGTTCGGGAACAAAACAAAAACAATAAGTTATAGAATCGCTCTCGCTCTTCGCCTAAAGCCGTAACTTCGCTCAGATTGATCTGACCTTCGCTATCGCAAGAATATAGCGATCGAAGAGCTATCGCTCAGCTGCTTCGCGTATTACGAAAGCCGTATTGCCCGAAGGGGGCATGCTGCAAGAGCGTAGGTGAGTGGTAAGCGTAGGAGGCGTGCCCGAAGGGCAGCGGCAGCAGTGTGGTTCCAGGTGCCGTCGCGTCATTGAGATCTGCAGGGTGGCGGGGACTTCGACTGTACTTTAGGGGTGGTAGGCTTAGTAGGGCTCGAACCTACAATATCACCGTTATGAGCGGTACGTTTCAACCAATTAAACTATAAGCCCCTACGGATCTCTACATGCAATTCGCTCACTTCGGGAAGAGCGGACGGAAAGAGGAGGGTGGTCGTAGATCAGCTCGACCATCGGGAGAGAGTGGTCTACGAGCAGCTAGCTCAGCCGTTGCTTGGTTGCTTAGTACGCGCATCTTCTTCTTGCTTGCTGGGGCTCACCCGTTGCTTGTTTAAGTAAAGCGCTAACGCCCTTTTATATAGGGTGGTCGTAGATCAGCTTTTCTTCGCTGGCTTCGCTAGGTTGGTGGCAAAGCAACCTGTAGTTTTCTTCGCTGGCTTCTGCCTTCCCGAGCTGTCCCTGTGATCCAGGGCGTTTTCTGAAAGCTCCTCCATATGACGCCATTTCGATTGGCGTTTTTCTCCGCGCGCCTTTTGGAATGGCGTCAAACTTACCAGGATGCAGATCTGTGCTCTCTTTTGCCCAGTGACCTATTCTGGGTTCTCTGGTGATGCTGCTTTAGTTTTGTTGCTTTGCAGTCCTTGTTCGAAATCATCATGGCTTTCCACCCCTACTACGAGATAGAATGCCCTCCTCTTAGATGGTTCTGTCTTTGCTTTATCCATTACAAGCATTTACTGGTTCATACCTCTTTCTTATAAAATTCCTGACGGTAACTGCATCCATTCATTTTCACACTTCAAGTTCACCTCTTGTCCTTTCATGGGGATTGCTTTTGAGGCCTTCTTTAGCTTCGCAAACACTTAGGCTCTGCTTCCACTTCCGTGTGGTGACTTCCTCAATGAAAGAAGCTGTCTTCCAATAACCCTTTGGTTTGGCGCCATTCTATTTCCCTTTGTATATGGGATCAACTCATAATGAACCATGCCCCTATCTTTGCTATTCGATGGTCATGAATCTTTTCTCTTGACTTTGGACCAATTTTGAGATCAGTCGTGATTTCTTGGTCGACTTTTTTTTGGGGATCTTGGTCCTTGATTTGGCTAGAGTCCTTCTCTACCCAATGGTTCAATATTGAGGCCTTAGTCCTATTGGACTTCTTAGTACTCGTGCCCACTTGTCCGGGCCACTTTGTCAACTCTCTACTCGTAAGAAGAATAGTGCTCTTTATCAAATTATAAGCCGGGTCATGAGTACAATGAGTCAGGTGTTAATCTTTATCCCAAGATCCTTAAAGAATCGGTACAAACAAGAAAGACTCGCGAGTAATATGATTCAAGATCAAGATCTTGATTCTTGATTCTACTTCTTGTCTTGAATCTTGGAATTGATGGAATGCGTGCTGATAGGATGAGATGGGATGGTCTCGTGGATCACACGTGGAGAGGAGAGCCTCATCCAACGTTGGGGAGACATCCACACGAGTTTAGGCTTGTGGAGCCGCTAGACGCACCTAAGGTGACGAGTTCCCTATCTAGTCCCTGTGAGTTGAGCGTCTCATTCATGTTCCGTCACTGCCTGGTTACGTTACCAATGTTTGGGGAATCCCTAAACATTGGTTTGGGGATACCTCTGGGGGCGTTGGGGAACTTATCCAGAATGACCGATTCTTTTCTTTTTGGAGGGGGAAGCGGGACGCTTTAAAATGGGCTAAACCCAAGATCAGGGACGTGGGATCTGGAGTCTGAGGTGAGGTGCGCACAAGAGAATGCAGTGGCCTGAGAGGCGTTCATCTTGCTGATATCGAGAATGGCCTTTGCTGTCCGCCTTGGCTTTCATCTTCGATCGGGGGGCTTATTTGCTTTAGGAGTCCAGGCCGATATGGAGAATGAACCGGGGTAATACTCAGGTAGAATCAATGTTTCTGCTGGGTCGTCTACCCGATCCATCTGATCATCAATTACCCAAGCTTCAATAGAATGAAGCAGCTGAGATGCATCATCAGATAGTTGTGTTCATCATCCCCTGCAGTTATGTTAGCTTACTCATCCTGTTGCTCATCGGCTACACCTCTCCTCTTGACTCCTTGTTCCTTATTTCCAGAATCAGTTGCCTTGGAGATCGGCTCTTGACTTACCGCCCAAAGAATCAATCAAACAAACGGCACGGCCAGAAGAAAAAAAAGCAAAAATCGAATCGGTAACGGAATCTTGATCAAAGGATCATGTACAGCATCCCCTGTATACGCGATCTACATAGAAAGATAGAAAGAGGCTTCGCTCCTTTCCACGCGATTCTATTTATATAAAATAAATTAAAAAAAAAATAGAAAGCTCTAGGATTGCGTAGGATTCTTTGGCTACCGCTGCGGCGGTCAAAGTCAAAGACCCAACCAACCCTAGCCGCCGCCTTAAGAGAGGTTTTTATCCCTCCCTTCCAGTGTGGCTTGAAAGAAAGCAAGCCACCTTGTTTTTGGCAATGAATGGAATCAATAGATCGGCGGCACAGTAGAGTGATTCTGACTGAAACTCCTGCTTGATCTGTTTTGAGGCCCCCAGCTTTAGGCTAGGTATAGGCCTCTCTAGAAGGTTGTGGGTTGGAGGAGAAAGGGGAGTGGAGGCGGGCCTCCGTTCGCATCTCTGTTCCAACAAATAACGACTTTTCCTCGTTCCCATGACTCCGCGGCCCATCTGCCTTTTCCATTGTCAACCCCGGCAACTTATGAGTGAGGCTTTCGGGGCTACCTACTTTAGGGCTATATAAATATATAAGAAGAGCCCGAATTTGGCCTTTTTGTTTAAGGGCTGCTCGCCTTTTGAATAGAAGGAAGTGGGATAGCGGGGGTGATTTCGGTAAACCGATGCATGAGCTGAGGCTCCCATGTCCCGCCGACCCTCCGAAAAAGTAAGGTCGTAAAACGGCTCATAGGGAGTCAGAAGCAAGCAGAGTCAAAGGCGGGTCAAACTCACATAAGCAGAGGGGGAGACACATTCATGAAAAGCGAGAAGCCGTGCCGTGGGGGACTGACCAACTATGAATAGATCTTACTTACGGGTAACAGTAGGAACATCTATTAGTCCGTATCGTGGGTCTACTTGTTACAAAAGGCGAACATCCCCATTCCAAAACATTCACATAGGTCCTCAGGCGGGCGGGACGAAAAGAGTCTATTTACCTTTACAATATTCCGGAATGTATCACGGCCCTATCTATTCATCTTTTTTATTAAAAAAAAAAAAAAAGAGTTCCGCATCTCTCCGGGGCCCGGGGAACAAATAGGCGTGGGGAAGAGGGAGAGGGGGGGCTACGAGCCCTCTCCCGTTGCTGTTCCCGGACCACCCACCCCTTCCTTCCCCTTCGCCCGGCCCGGTGAGGTCCGAAGAGATCAGATCTCTCGAACGAAGTGAAGTGATAGGAAGAGAAGACTGCTGGCGGGAGATCTCTATTCATTACACCCAGCGAAGCCAAAAAACGTGAGCGCCTAGCGCGATACGCAATCAAACTACTGCGCTAACGCGCTTCAACCTAAACAAGCAAGGGCCCGACTATATACAACGGCTAGCGCGCCAGAACAAGCAAGCAAGGGATGAGCCCAATTATGAGTAAGCTGATCGTAGAGCACCGTTGCGCGTTAGCGCATCCGCTGGGCGCGTTAGCACGCGCATCCAAGAATCAACGGATGAGCCCCTACTCGAGTAAGCTGATCTACGAGCACTCTCTCCCGGTGGTCGAGCTGATCGTAGAGCACCGTTGTGCGTTAGCATGCTTTGACGCGGGAGCGCGCTTATAGGTTGCGCGCGCCTTACTCAAATAGGGGCCTTTAGCTATAGTGGGGCCCTTGCTTGTTAGGTTAGGGGCAAAGCAACCTGACGCGTTGCGGCGCCCTACCTTGTCCACTGAGGCTCCGGAGTTTGCTGGATCGAAGTAGGAAATTCTCCATCCGCCCGCCAGCAGCAGAGGGGTTCGATTCCCGTTATACGCGATGTGGCGAAAAAGACTGAAAAAACGAGATATGCCTTGCCTGCATTAAGATTTAAAACTTGTCGTCTACTTCCAGGAAATGTTCGGAACAGAGAACTTACAATAATACAACGCCGCATTCTCCGAAGATTGAGGAGCAAGAAGAGATCTATTAAGAGAAAGATTTATCCGAGAGAAAATCTTAACAGTTACATCCAATCACAAACTACACGAAAGTTGCCCCTTTTTCATGGGGATTTACCCATCACAGAGATGCACAGAGGAACAGAACGAACTTCATATATCCCTTTTCCACTCAATCCAGAAACAAGATCGGACGTTATTCCGGTTCGTCTCCATTTTCGTGAAACTATTCCTCAAGCAAGGCAGCCGATAAGTCATCGAAGGGTTTGTGTGAATAATGGAATGGTAAGCATTACTCATTTGAAAGTGTCCCACGGTGATCTAATATCTTTTCAAGAAAATGACGCGAGAACCCGCGGTGAAGAAATAAGGAGATCTTTCTATATCGACATATCAGTTGAAAAAATCATAGGCAAATTCCTGGATCACCCGGTAAGAATGTGGAGAAGAACCAAAACAGAATGGTTCCGCCTACTCAAAACTAAGAGGGGGTGCCGCCTACTACTAAAATCCCGGTTTTTGCAACAGTTGCGTTCTTCTATGCAAGAAGAAGACTTAGAAAGAACAAAGAAGTTTGGATCCGAAAAAGTATGCTTAGGCAGTTCCTTCGCTGAGCACAACAGAATGAAGAGGAATTTGTATCATTTCAAATCCCTATTCTTATCGAAGAGAAGGAACGAGAAAAACCGAAATCTTCCTACTCGAACAAGAAGTCCTATAGTTAACAACTCTTCTTTATATAGTAATTCGACCTATTGCTCCGGATCCCCCCATCAGTTTACTAGGAAGAGAAGAATCAAAAGGATCGAACTACCTACTCATTATTCGGAGGTGAATCATAGAACACCAAAAGCTGTGGTATCTTATGGACCTAACATAGGTCACATCCCTCACGACATAAGATTGAAAGATCCAAACCTTCCTCTTCGGAGCGGAAACGGACGTGGCCAAAACATATAAAGATCGGCGTAGTCGCTCATAGGGACATATCTATCCGGATAGAGGATAGTGACGATCGATTCATAGATAGATCTCTCTCCATATAGATAGGTATCTCCGTGGATAGAGATAAAGATAGGGATCCATCTAGATCTTGATTCACTATTTCCATTTTTTTTTCTTCCTTGATTCTGATTGATTGCCTTTTTGACGACCCCTACTCGAGTAAAGGTAAGGAAATGAAATTCAATTATTACTTGCTGGGTCGGAGCGTAGACGAGCGAGCAGAGCCCAGGAACAGGGAAGCCCGTCATAGAGCAGTCGACTAGAAGTAGAAGACTGCTGGCCTGAGAGAAGGCGGCCTCTCTCGGGAAACATGGCCCAATTTCTCTTCTTTCTTTTTGATTTCGGTTTTTTTTTCAGGGGCCCACCCAATTTCTCTGGTAGTTCGAGCTTGCTTCTAGTACCAAACAAGCGCTTGAAAGACCTCTCCTTACTCGCCTAAACCTGACTTACTCTTGCTCTTGAACATGAATACTTGAAGTCCCTCCGCTGCTCTGTCTTCTAGTCGATTGTTCTGTGGGCAGTGGAGACGCTGGAGATGTTTCAGCAACTATTCCTACTAATGTGATTTCGTAGAAAACGGAAGTGCGCGGATGCGCACTCCTGCGAAGAAAACGCCTTACAAACAAGCAAGTCCTTTCGCCCAATTATTAGTAAGGCGGTGGTCTACGATCAGCTAGCTCAGCCGTTGCTTGGTTGCTTAGTACGCGCATCTTCTTCTTGCTTGCTGGGCAGCGAAGTTTGATTTTCTTGGGGTTTGTGATCACCTCAGATGGAGTTGAGGTAGACAAGGAAAAGGTACGGGCCATAGTGGAGTGGCCTACACCAAAGTCTCTTACGGAAGTTCGAAGCTTCCATAGACTAGCTACTTTCTACAGGCGCTTCATCAAGAACTTTAGCAGCCAACTAGCTCCAATCACCGATTGTCTGAAGCAAAATCGGTTCGAGCTTCTTGAAGTAGGGGGAAGCAGAAAGTAGTTTTCGACTAGTTAAGCAGAGGATGCCCTTAAGAGAAAAGTGCCCCTGTATTGGCCTTACCCGATTTCTCAAAGGTATTCGAAGTTGATTGTGATGCTTCTCACGTAGGCATTGGAGCGGTGCTTAGCCAAGAAGGTAGACCAATTGCCTTTTACAGCGAGAAATTGAATGAGGTTCGAAAGAGATATTCGACCTATGATGTCGAATTTTATGCTATTGTCCAGGCCTTGCGACAGTGGAGACACTATTTGATTTCAAAGGAGTTTGTTTTATACTCTGACCATGAAGCCTTCAAATTTCTCAATGCCCAAAAGAAGTTGAATAGCAGACATGCAAAATGGCTTTCATTTTAGCAAGAGTATAACTTCATACTTAGGCACAAGTCCGGGAAACAAAAAAAACCAAGTTGCTGATGCACTAAGCAGAAGGCTTTCTCTTTTAGGAGCTATGTTTGTCGAAGCTGTTGGGTTCGAGGCTATAAAAGGTCAGTACAAGATGGATCCTTATTTCAGCTCGATTCTGGAGCAGTGCGAGCTGCATACTGGTGGTCCAGGGTTTGATTCTATTATTCAGTAAGGCTATTCAATAGGGTTAACCGGAGATCGCCCTATAGAATGACTAAGGGTTGGAGATGAAGAATGAAGTGGAAGAAACTAGTTGAAACGGATCGATATCAGAGTGGAATCGTCAATAAATAGACGGGGGCTTCTTCGTATAGAAAGCCAGATCGACATATGCTTGCTTCGAATAAAAAGATCGATATGCGTATAGACAGAAAGAGATGGATATAGTTGCCTGTATCTAAACCAAATAAGGTTGTTTTTTCCTTATTTGGTTTAGAGTTGGGGCTTTCGAGCAAGCTGAAAAACTACAGCGCGCGCGTTAGCGCAACGGTGCTCTACGATCCGCTTTACTCCGCCCAAGTGCTTGCCCCCAAGCCGAGTAGTTGTAAACAAGCAACTCCATGAGCGACTCGCCTTTACTCTAATAAGGGCTAACGCCCCCCCTAAACGAGTAAGTAAAGGCCTTACCTTTCCTAGCGCGATACGGCTTTTTGGCTGCCCCTTTACTTTACGTCTAAGGGTGCTTGCCTTACTCGTTTAGGGGCTAGCGGCTTTTTGGCCGTATCTTGCTGACTCGGTCAACCAGATATGGAACTGAAAGTACTAGGTAAACTCTGGCACCTGGCACGAGAATAGGATCTTTATCTGGGCGAGATAGTAATGCCTTTCGAAATTCAATGTATTTGCTCGAACCGGAACAACTGGAACTACACCCAGCTCTAGAATTGCTGCTACTTCTGGTTGGTGCTCTGATGCTGGTCATGATTCGATAGAAGAAACTGCTTACTCGGAGGCCTTCACCTCTGCTACTAGCTAGCTCTGTCGCCTGCCCCATCTACGCTCTAGTGGCTCCGTACACCCTTGCTCTTTCTCCCGCCCTTGTTCCTGTCACGGGTTGTGCTCCCGTGACTCTCTGCGCGGTTATTTCTTTTTATTCATGTCTGTATCTGCCTCTGCCCCCTGTGACTACTACTACTATCTCTGGTGCTGGGACAGGAAGGGATGTTGGGCCAAAAAATGGCAGGGATATCACGGGCACTGAAACCCCCTCAGTTGTTGCGCTCGCGTACCGCCGGGCTGCAAACTAAAACAATTTTGAAATTCACCTTTGCCTCCTGTCGGCCATCTCTTTAGGTATGCTGTCTCTTTTCCCGCTTCCAATGCCCTTGCTTTCGCTGGTACCTAGACCACTGGTGTGGGTTCGCCCCAATCTACTAGCACAGGATCTAGAGACCAACCCCGGATCTCCAACTGGTAGCTCGGGAATGGGTTCTCCAACTGAAGGCTCTACTCCCGTTCCCGCTCTGGGCACTTTGTGCTTTGGTGCTGCTTCCTCCCCGGTGAAACATCAATTGGATCGCTCGATCTGGAACCGGAGAATCTGAAATGGGCTCTCGACCCAGCCCAGAACTGCTTTTGTTTGCTTTGTTTACCTGTCGTGCCTATACCTACGCCTTTGAAGCCCCTACCTATGCCTTCACTGGTGCTGGTTCAACCTTTCAGTTGGCTTGAAGTATGCTGCTGGGCATAAAATATACTGCTGGGTGAGAGACTGGGCCAACTTACTGCAACATCGACTTCTTAATCTACTACTGCTGATCTGCATAATTGACTGCTTCACCTGGACCTCTATCTACTTATGCTGTTAGTGATGCAACATCCGCTTATTCAACAGAATTCCGCTTAGTAAAAAAATATGGTCGAGAGCTTGACAAACTGCAAAACCTATGACTTGATCAAGCGGATCATCAACCGAATCCACTGCTTCATCGACTGGATCCGGATCATCGACTGATGGACCTGCTACCCTTGCTACCTTTGCTACTTGTGCTACTGGATTGACTTAAGTGACTACCGGTACTGATGGATCTGGTTCTTCGACTGAATCAACAGGATCATAGTAATAAGCTTAGCAGTCTGTAGGATTTGCTTCAATGGATGGATCAACTGCCTATGCTACTGGATTTGCTACTGATGCTGGGTGAACTGTTTAACCGATTGCATAATCAACAACTGATTCGACTAATGAATAAACTACTGAACCAATAGGTAGGTAGGCTCTTCATCTCTACCACGAGCATCGGGCTATCGATCACGCTCATCAGGCTCAGAATCTTCATCCCGAGCAGCGTAGAAAACCAAAACTCTATAGGGCGGTTGCCGCTTTCAAGCCTGCAAACGGTGCAAACGGAGGTTTGGAACCCTAACCTAGGTTGGGCGCAGGAGCGCCCCGCAAAGAAAACGGATGCGCGTTAGCGCTTCTTACCTAACCAAGCAAGGGATGAGCCCAATGGAGAGTCAGGCGCGCGCCAGAACAAGCAAGCAAGGGATGAGCCCCTACTCGAGTAAGCTGATCTACGAGCACCGTTGCGCTAACGCGCAGCAAGAAAACGGATGCGCGTTAGCGCAACGGTGCTCTACGATCAGCTCGACCACAGGCTGGTTGTAAATCAGGTGGTCTACGAGCAGCTCGACCACCGGGAGAGAGTGGTCTACGATCAGCTAGCTCAGCCGTTGCTTGGTTGCTGGTTGATGTTTCGAAAAGACTCAGGGATAGTGCGGTATCCTACCTGCCTTTCTTAAGAGCTTTCTAAACTGGTCAAAGAAAAAATCTGCTTTTTATCCGAAACCGCCTTCTTCTGGTAAATTCTCCCCTCTTGTTGGGAACCCGAAAGCTGAGGGACATCTTCCTTTCTTGCCGGACGCTTGGCTTCCTCCTTCTTTCTTGTTGGCTTCCTTTCTAACCGGAAGAGAAGTTGGTCCTCTCTTTGAGCAGCTCCGAAGACTCCCTTTGCCTTTCTTATTGATCCTCCTTCTTTTCTTCTTACCAGAGGTTATGAAATTGAAATGAAAGACCGGAGGTTATGAAATTACGGAAAAGATCTTGATTAAGAAAGACCCAGCAAACGGAGGCAACAAGCGAGAAAGCCCCTAACCTAGTAGGGGCTTTCTCGCTTGTTGCCGTAGCTTGCTGCCTACGTTTGCTGCTTTAGCCCAAAGAGAGCTTTCTTGAGCTTGCATACCAAGTTAGGATTCCTAGGAGAAGAGAAGCCTGGAGTTGGAGGAGGCTGAATAGAAAATCTTGCAGATCTCCGTGGAGAAAGGCATTCTTCACGTCAAGTTGAAATAAGGACCACTTTTTGATTGCAGCCAAGGCAAGAATGACACGAATGGTGGTCATTTTAGCAACCTGGGGCAAATCTTTCCGAAGTTTCGACTCAATATTTTTGTTTAGCTACTAATGACGCTTTGTATCTCTCTACCGAGCCATCTGCTTTATGCTTGATCTTGTAAATCCACTTGCAGCCAATGGCTTGTTTCCCTGCAGGCAATGAGACTAAGTCTTATTCTTTTTTTCCTGGGCATTTCTTTCTTCCTGCATAGCATCTCTCCAGCAAGAATGATTGGAGGCTTCAGCAAATGATTCAGGTTCATGAGAAGATTGAACTGACATGAGGTAAGCTCGATGTTTTGGGGAAAACGATTCATAAGATAAGACACAAATCCTTCAACGGGATAAGAAACTTTAGAGGGCTCTATACGAGCGCCTGAGAGAGGGATCCAGAATCTGAGGAAGCGACTGGAAGGGAAGCAACTGGGCTAGACTGCTGATCTTCTTGAGTAGTCTGACCCTGGGAAACAGACTGTAATCGCCGCCGAGAATAAACATGCTGTGCCGGGTGACTGGAATCCTCTGAGGTCAGCTGAACAGGACAATCGGCAGAAGATGCTGGGCAAAGCTGCTGGCCTGAAGAGTGAGGCTGATCCGTAACATCAACTGCAGAAGAATGAGGTTCGAGTTGATGAACAGGAGAAGGCCGCAATACATCTCCATCACCATTCTCCCCCGGGGCCGATTAATTAGGTTAAGGAAAATATGAGGCGATCTCATTAAAGAGAACATTCAAGGATACATCGAGTCTCTTGGATTTCACGTCATAGCATAAATACCCGGACTGAGCATTTCCAAGAAAGACACAAGTGGTTGCCCTGGGGGACAATTTATCTCTTAACTGCGCAGGAATATGAACAAAACACGTGCATCCAAACACTCGCGCCTATAGGTGCTGCCCCAGTAAGAAGTTCGTGAGGTGCCGCTGCAGCTTCTTCCCCGTCGAGAGAGAGATGTCCCTTCTTTATGCACATCCATATACATAGCCAGACACAAAGGTGTACAATCCGGTCAAAATCTTCGGTTCTTTAAGTTCATTCACTGTAGGTTCTCTTACTTGCTCTAGTGGCTGGCAAACGCCAACCGAGAGGGGAGAACGAATGGCTCAGGAATCGACCGGTTCCGAGCAGACTCGTGGTAATGAAATTGGATTATCGTAGAATAAGAGGAGCCGTTTTAGGAAATGACTTAACTTAAAAGACAGATGCCGCCCCAGCTCGACTCGAGACCAAGACTCCTTACAACTCGTACCAATAGCGGCACTGAGCGGCCGGAGATTGATTGAAAAGGCAGCCCAGCCAGCCCGCCCCCTTTAGTGATAGTGATAAAGAGCACACACACACCTCCCCTGACCCACTAATCATCATCTCATCTGGCGCGAAGCAAAAAGAAGGGTCCCCCCTTCCTTCCCAGCCCCCCCTAGCCGCCTACCTACTCGTGCTCGTAGCTCGATCGGAGGTCTTCAGTGTGGTCCGGCGGAAAAACAGAAGTCGTCCGTATCAAGTGATACGTGAATTGCTCAGTAGTGCTTCGCCACTACCGGAGCTGGCGGAAATAGCTTAATGGTAGAGCATAGCCTTGCCAAGGCTGAGGTTGAGGGTTCAAGTCCCTCCTTCCGCTCCTGGCTTCGTCGTTTAGTGGTAACGAGTGGCGCTGTCAAGCCCACGAGCAGCAAGCAGCAAGCACTTGGGCGGAGTAAAGCGGATCGTAGAGCACCGTTGCGCGCTGTAGTTTTTCAGCAGGCTTCAAAGTGCTATTGCTATAACTAGTTGTAGCTAGCTAGCGCGCTAGCCTTTTTCCGCAGGCTGCTAGTTGTAGCGCGCAGTGTACTAGTGAATAGGAAAAGCGGATTGAGATTACTAATGACGGATGGAGGTTGAGGCCCTGAAAGGGTTCGGTGCCTCGCCCTTGTCTCCTTCGCCGGAGACTGCAAATGATGGGAATCCTATCGATAAAGAAGAGGCATAGGCATCGCCTCTCGATCCAATCCGTCTTCCCTGGCCTCCCCAACACACTCTTGATACGAAAGAAACCTCCCGCCATAGAGAAGAGATCTAAAGTCTTGGTCCCCTCGATCACCCTTCCCTTGAACCTGAACTGGTCGAGAGAGATGAACCCGCACCACATTTTTGAACCTTAGAACCGAAACCCCCAACTAGAGATGGAATTCCAGAACCTAAACAACTCAGTTGAGAGCTCCGTGACCGGTTCAAGGGAAGGTCCACCAATGATTGATAGGCCATTCCCCCCCTTCTATCCGTCTCTTGATCCCTCATTCCACTAATCCGTTGTTACTGATTCATTCAAGGCATAGACTCCCCGCTTCTTTGTCTTATTAGCGCAGGTGTTCGTCAACGATGAAAGCCGCTGAACTTAAGACTCGAGTGGAGAAAGAGGGCTAGGCCCAGGAGGGCTTTCAGGGACTGGGGAAGACGGGTGGATTATAGAGCTAGGGGCGGATCTAAGGTTTGTCCATTGGGATTGGGCATGGACGAGCGGCCAGCCGACATGAAAAACTTCTCCCATCGCATCAAACACCGGTGTAGGATTAAAGATCAGGTCCAGGATTCGAGTCAAACATCGACCTTCCCTCTCATCTCAGGGTGAGGCAAGGAATTCAATCAAATGTTCGTTGTTCAATATCTCGGCTGCTCAAGAAGTTGGACTAGCTGCTCCTCCGACCCGGAGTGGATTCTAGGGGAAGGGCAGAGCCTCACCTTGCAGTAGGAAGGTGTTCGTTGCTGGGAGGGGTTCCAAAATATCTGGACCGAAGGGAGGAGGAATTCAATACTCCGATCTTCCTGGGGATTAATCACTGGCTAGGGGTTTCGAATCAAAGCATGGGCATCTGCAACTAAGAGGGAGCAGTAGATCGTCGAAAGAAGAGCCAGGTCAGTCAACTTCTATTGGGACTTCTATTGATTATTGATTCGACTAGAGGGACTCCTAGCAGCAAACTTGGCGGAAGGGGCCCCCATGGAGACGCAGGAGATGCAGGAGCCGCCAGCCGGGTCGACCAATGAATGATAGGCCAGAGGGAGGGGCTCATTCGACTAATCAGTGATCCCTGGACCTACTTAACACAGATGTCCCTGAAATAGGGGATTGGTTGATCGGAAAGCTCAGGCAGGAGTAGGACATTCCATACAAATCTTTCTGATCCGCTAGCTGGTGGTCTGGTCCTCTCAAATCCCATTTTTTCATCGACAGGTAGGGTGAATTCTAAGGTTCCTTATTCCGGTTGTAAAGCGGAAGAAGAGGGAGAATGGGCACAGCCCCACCAGCAGCCCGCGTTTCCGACCCGAAAGGAATTGAAAATGAAACAAGAATCTGTTATAACTATCTATGGAGTGGAGTGACTTTCCTTAATCTCCTCTTCCCTATCTCCCCCTTTTTTGCCTTATTTTCTTTTCCCGGCAGGAGAATAAATTTCTTTTCTTGTATTGTTTATGTTGATTGGTCTGTAGTTCAAGGTCACTCTTCCTAATCCGAGTTTGAGATGGGATAAGACCCAGACGTAGAGTCCCGTCGGCCGGGAAGGGATTTTTTCGATGGATTTTGGACTCAAGTCTCCTTCTGGCCTTACCTAATAGTAGTTCAGTCTCTTTCCCCCCGAGGGAAAGCCCTTTCCAGATGGAGTAGTTCATCTGTGTCTTGAAAGCCCGCCCTAAAGATAGGCTATTTTATAGTCTCTACTGCCTATCCAACCCAAAGACTCTTATTCGTGGTGGAGTGCTTCGAGTAGGATCCGATCCCATCCCCGCAAAGAAAACTACTGCGCGTTAGCGCCCCATGCAACCAAGCACTTGGGCTGGGCGGAGTAAAGGCGCGCGCTAGCTGATCGTAGACCAAAGAAGCAAGGGTGCTCGTAGATCAGCTCACAAACCTATTACTAAGACGCGTTAGCATGCTTTGACGCGGGAGCGCATTTTCTTGCTGGGCGTGACTGGCATGAGAAGCTCCCGTTCGCGCTCTGGGCCTATCGAACGTCTATTCCTACCAATGCAACGCCCTTTTCATTAGTTTATGGAATGGCGGCTGTCCTCCCCATTGAAATCGAGATCCCATCTCTTAGGATTTCCCTTGAGGGGCAGCTTCCCGAGGAGGAACGGCATAGAGAGCGTCTAGCCCAGCTCGAATTGCTAGATGAGAAGCGGCTCCGAGCGGCCCACCATGCCCAGATATATCAGCGCAGGATTTACCATAAGAAGGGAGCGCCGCTTTGAAGTAGGAGATCTGGTTCTGAAGAAGATTTTTCCCTCTGCTGCACCCGGAAAGTTTGGGCCAAACTGGGAAGGACCATATGTCGTCACCACGGTTCACCCTGAGAATGCATATAGAATAGCTAACTCAGAAGGAGAAGAATGAGCAGATCCTCTCAATGCCATGCATCTAAAAAGGTATTATGCCTGCTTTTATGCCAAAGGCACGGGTCAGAAAGCTAGCTATCAACGGGATTAGTTGGTTAGGGACCTCTGGATAGACCTTTCCCTTTTCCCTTTTTCGATAATCCTCGCCAGCCACTGCCTATATCTTACCTTGCTACGTCCGAGTCATTTTGTCACCCTGTTTGTCAGACTCGACGTCCCTTACTTCCCACTGCCCAAATCCCTCTCCTGTTTCGAGGAGAAAGCCTAGGGATAAAAACAAAAAAGAAAAATATCCTTTTGATTGACTTTGATTTGACAGATCAAGATCAAGCCTACAAAAAAAAAAGAGTTAAATATTATAAAAAAAAATTTTTTTTTACTATTTAGAAATATAAATTTTAATAAATATTAAGTAAAATATGCATATTTTGATGGACATCCGTTCGCACAACCAAAAAATTCTTCCGGCGGTCTCCAGGAAGATGAAAAAAAAGGATTTTTAATGTACATCCGTTGGATCCTCAGGTTTCGAAGGAATTGCACGTATAGGGATTCAAAAAAGAATCGATCTGATCCAGGTCATAATCTATATAGGATTGGATTCCTCAATTTGTTAATAGAGGGTCGAGCTCCAGGAATCGAAGAATTAAAGATCAATGTAAAAAAAGGCTTTCATTCTGTGAACCGGAGACTCAACATTGCTATCACAAGAGTTGCAAAACCTTATGGACAACCTAAGATTCTTGCAGAATTTGGAATATAGCTCTACAATTAAAGAATAGAGTTTCGTTTCGAAAGGCAATGAAAAAGGCTATTGAATTAACCGAACAAGCAGATACAAAAGGAATTCAGGTACAAATTGCAGGGCGTATCGACGGAAAACAAATTGCATGTGTCGAATGGATCAGAGAAGGCAGGGTTCCCCTACAGACCATTCGAGCTAAAATTGATCATTGTTCCTATACAGTTCGAACTATCTATGGGGTATTAGGCATCCAAATTTGGATATTTGTAGACGAGGGCGTTTAGCGCCTTGTCTTTCCGTTCTTTCCAGCTATCCAGTTCTGATGGAACAAAAAATGACAAACTCTTTCATTTTTTTCCGTTCAATCAAAACAAAAATGAGCAATTCTAATTCTTAATTCTATAGGGTTGAATAAAAATTCGATTGACCATTTGGTATAATTGCTATGCTTAGTGTGTGACTCGTTGATTTTTTTTAGGGTAGGGCTAGGATTCAAAAAAAAAGGACCTGCCCATAGTATGAACTAATAACTATAGAACTTATAACCAGCTCATTGCTTCGTATTATCTGGATCCAAGGAAGCAGTCATTATATGATGTATCGATCATATCGTTGTAGCAACTGAAATCTTTTTTGCATAAAGGAAAATAAATCTGATTATAGGTTGTGAAGCGAAAATAGAGGGATGTGGATAAATGGAAGGGTGAAAGAAAGAGAGAAGGAGAATATCAATGATATATGATTCAAAAAAGAAATTTTTGTCTATGAATCATCTCATAAAAAGCAGTGTAATAAAGCATCAATTCAATACCGATTCGTCCATAACCATAATTAGATGAATCTGGAAAATAGGAAAAAAAAAAAGAAAGATGGCTCTAGCCGATAGGCTAGAGGAGATTGACTCAGGAACAAATTTCATTAGGAGCTCCATTGCAAAGTTCAGGCCTAGCCATTAATCGAGAAGCGATGGGAACGACGAAACCTGTGACTGCAAAAGATTCTATTGAAAACGAATCCTAATGATTCATTGGGTGGGATGGCGGAACGAACCAGGAACCAATTCATTTATTCTGAGAGGTCGTGGGCTGGCCCTACGAATGAAACAGATATTGAAAGAGTAAATATTCGCCCGCGAAAGCCTTCTTATTGGATTGAAAAAATTTCGGCGATTCGATAAAGGGAAAAATAAAGATTCGTTATAAAACATTCTATAAAAAAAATAAAAGAAATCGTCTAGTTGTATATACAAACAAGATCTACAAATTCCTACATGACAGATTAAACCTCAAAAAATCCCACGATTCAGTCTATTATTCATTAAATAATTAAATACATGTATATCTGTAATATTATTGAATCGTTTTGAATCGTTTCATTCGCGAGGAGCTGGATGAGAAGAAACTCTCATGTCCGGTTCTGCAGTAGAGATGGAATTGACAAATTACCATCAACAATAACCAACCCAAAAAGAACAAGATTCCGTAAACAACATAGAGGAAGAATGAAGGGAATATCTTATCGAGGCAATCGTATTTGTTTCGGTAGATACGCTCTTCAAGCACTTGAACCCGCTTGGATCACATCTAGACAAATAGAAGCAGGGCGACGAGCAATGACACGATATGCGCGTCGTGGTGGAAAAATATGGGTACGTATATTTCCAGACAAACCCGTTACAGTAAGACCTACGGAAACACGTATGGGTTCGGGGAAAGGATCTCCTGAATATTGGGTATCTGTCATTAAACCGGGTCGAATACTTTATGAAATGGGTGGAGTATATAAAATTGTAGCCAGAGAAGCTATTTCAATAGCTGCGTCCAAAATGCCCATACGAACCCAATTCGTTATTGCGGGATAGGGATGTGAAACCAAAAATTTGGTGAAAAAAAGATTGCTGCTTTATTTATTTTTAGACATTTAATATTTATTTTTTTTCCTTCACCCTTTGAAAGAACA